>NC_081563.1:73360218-73376649 GCF_022355385.1 Mustela nigripes | reverse complement strand
CCTGAGCCGAAGGCAGCGGCTTAACCCACTGAGCCACCCAGGCGCCCCCCCAGTCTTATTCTTATTTTGAACTTCATACTTTACTGCCCTCGTCTTGGCTATTCTTTCTCTGTAAAACTAAATTAATAAAAGCATTTCTGAACATTTCTAAATTTAATGTGAAAATAAAAATAGGGACAAGCTAAATTGTTTTCTTTTAAGCTGTGTGCATATGGTTATATGCATATGATCACAGTGCCCTATTTTATATTTTTCTAAAACTGTGTGTGTTCCTTTAAATGGTGCTTATTGGGCGCCTGGGTGGCTCAGTGGGTTAAAGCCTCTGCCTTCCGCTCAGGTCATGACCCCAGGGTCCTGGGATCGAGCCCCCATTGGGCTCTCTGCTCAGCGGGGGAGCCTGCTTCCCTTCCTCTCTCTCTGCCTGCCTCTCTGCCTACTTGTGATCTCTGTCTGTCAAATAAATAAATAGATGTATTTTTTTAATAAATAAATGGTGTTTATTATAGTGCTTCAGTTATTTGTATGTCTGGCTTCCTATAGGATCAAGTTACTCTGGCAGATCTTTAGATTCATTAGAAGAAAACTGTTTTTTTTTTTAATTGCTGACTTACATGAATCCTAGATTAGTCTCTAATTAATTAGGTTTGCCTTAAATGTTGATTTGAGGCGTGGTCATTCTGACCTTAAATTAATGATGCCCTTGATTCTCTGGTCCTATCAGCTTCTACTCTAGATGTAATGCTAGTTTTGAATAATAGTGTCCAATGAACTTAAAGCTGCTTAAAATTTATGAAAGTTACTAACTTTATAAGGAATTTTTTCCTGTTTGATAAAACAGAAAAATGATTGCGTTACTTTATGAATTTTTTCAATTTAGGAAATATGGAAAGTATAAAACTGGAGGTAAAAATACAAAAATAGAGGAAAAAATGTAAATGTTTCATTTTTGGGGTGGGGCTATTCCATACTTCTCCTTTTCCTGAGAGCAGTGGGAGAAAATGTCTTAGGAAAACGGAATGTGATATGCAACAGGAAAGAATGAAAATAAAGCTAAGCTGTTCTCAAAGGATGTTAAGCCTTGATTTAGTAGTTGTCAGCTGGAGGTTTTCTTTTATTTTTCATCAAGCTAGAATTATGAATTCTTTCCAGTTCTGGGCCCACAGATATTTTTTATATATGGTGTTGATAATTTTGACATCAGTAGATAACTGTCCCTGTATTATGTATAGCTTTTTCTCAAGGATTGGATAGCACATTGCTATGAAGCACCTCTATTACATCATAGTATTTTAATAATGATAGGTAATCTATACTTAGTGACTCTCCACCTCTCCTGTAGTATATTTACAGAGTGATAAAATTCTCTGTCTCTGAATTACTCACTGGATCTTGAGTTTGTTGAGAATCTCCACTTGAGTGATGGGCAGTACCTCAAAACTCAAAACCCAAACCTGAACTCATCTTTTTTCTCCTCCTCCCCATTAGTGGTTTGCCCACAGAGATCCTGCCTTGGTACATGACAACCATTGGTACATCCATTGTATTGCTCAAATCAATATTATTCCTGGCTGTGTCCTCGCCTCACTCATATCCATTCAGTCATCAAGTTTTATGAATTTACCTTATATGTATATCTCAAATCTATTCACTTCTTCCCTGTTTATTACCATAGTTCAAGCCATGTTTATCTCTCTCAGTTGTATTACCACCATAGCCTCTTAAACTGGTCTCCCACCATCAGTGCCATCCATTTCTAATTATTTTTACACTGTTCCGGTAATTTTTCTAAAATCAGAACTTCCACTGTTCTGCCGAGAAACCTTCAGTGGCTATCCTTGTCATTCAAAATAAGATCTAAATTCTTTGAGGTGTTTACTGCACCTTTCATAATCTGGCCCTGCTACATGATACAGCCATATGGAATGACAGGTAGTTCCTTGAGACCTATACTGGAGGTGGGCATTTTTAGGTCTTGACAGACATTATTCTTTCTGTTCTGTTCTGTTCCTCATCTCAGCGTGGACTTTCTTCAAAAAGTCTTCATTAATACCCCAATATCATCTTATTGGTTAGATACTCTTGCATATTTCCATAGTACTTTTTGCTTATCCCTATTACAGCATGTGACATACTGTGTTATTGCCTGTTTAGTTGTCTCCTAAATTTCTGGAGGGCAAATACAATATTCTATTGGCTGCTCTGTCCGTCCGTCCGCCCCCCCCCCCCCCTGCTTTTTACAGTTGTCAACAACTTTGGAGCTACTTTCTTCAGGTCCATTTCCTTTCTTCTTTCCTTCCTTCCTCTCTCCCCTTTCTCCGTCTTTCTTTTTTCTTTTTCTTTTTTATATTTTATATATTTATTTGAGAGAGAACAACAGAGCAAGCACAAGCATGGAGAGCAGCAGAGGCAGAGGGAGAAGCAGACTCCCCACTGAGCAGGGAGCCCGACATGGCATTCAATCCCAGGACTCTGAGATCATGACCTGAGCCAAAGGCAGACACTTGACTGTGCCACCTAGGTGCCCCCCCATTCTTCCCCCCCCAATTAAAATTGTATTTATTTTTTAACTTATTTAGACATTAAAAATGAAAAACAGTTTATCCATTTCTCATACCTCCAACCTGTGCCATGCCTTCTAGCAACTATCAATCTGTTCTTTGTATTTACGAGTTTGGCTTTTGGAAGTTTTTTTTTGTTTTTATGTTTTGGAGTTTTTTGTTTTTGTTTTAGATTCCACATGTAAGAGAAATCATACAGTGGTGGTTCTTTCTTCATCTGACTTATTTCACTTAGCATTAATGCCCCCAAGATGTATCTGTGTTATCAAATGGCACAACTTCATTCTTTTTTATGACTGAATAATATTCCATCGTGTGTATATACCACAGTTTCTTTATCTATTCTTCAGTCAGTGAACATTTAGGTTGTTTCCGTATATTGGCTATTGTAAATAATGCTGCAGTGAACATTGGATGGGGGGAGTATGTATATCTTCTTTGTTAGTGTTTCTTCTTTTCTTCAGATAATACCCAGAAGTGGAATTATTGGATCATATAGTAGTTCTAATCTTAGTTTTTTCAGGAGCCTCTATACTGTTTTCTGTAGTGACTGTACCAGTTTACATTCCCACCAGAAGTGCACGAGGGGTCCCTTTTCTCTGCATCCTCACCACCACTTGTTATTTCTAGTCTTTTTGATAATAGCCATTGTATCAGGTATGAGTGATACCTCATTGTGCGTTTTTATTTTTTTAAGATTTATTTCTTTATTTTAGAGAGAGCAAGCAAGCAGGGAAGAAAGAAGAGAGGTAGAGGGAAAGAATCTTAGGCAGATTCCCTGCTGACTGCAGAGTCTGACAGGGGGCTCAATCCCATGGCCCTGAGATCATGATCTGAGCTGAAATCAAGGGTCAAACACTTAACTGACTGAGCCACCCAGGTGCTCCCCTCATGTGGTTTTTATTTGCATCTCCTAATTATTAGTAATGTTAACATCTTTTCATGTACCTGTTGCCCTTAGTAAGTGTTTGGGGAAATGTCTGTTTTAATCAATATTTAATTCAAAAATTCCATTTTTGAATTAGAATTATTTGGGCTTCATTTTTGTTTTGCTTTTCAGTTGTAGGAGTTCTTTTATGTTTTGTACTATTAGCCCTTTATCAGATACATGATTTGCAGATATTTTATTCTATTCAGTAGGTTGCCTTTTCATTTTGTTGATAGCTCCCTTTGCTGTGTAGAAGCTTTTTAGTTTGAGGTAGTCCCACTTGTTTATTTTTGCTTTTGGTGTCAGATCCAAAAATCATTGCCAGGACCTCTGTCAAGGAGTTTACTACCTATGTTTTCTTCTAGGAGTTGCAATGGTTTCAAGTTTTTAATCCATTTGAGTTTATTTTTGTGTCCAGTATAAGATTATGCAGAGTCCAGTTTCATTCTTTTGCATACAAGCTGTCTAGTTTTTCCAACATCATTTATTGAAGAGCCTGTCCTTTCCCCATTTTATATTCTAAGCTCCTTTGTCATAAATTAATTGGCCTTATATGTGTGGGTTTATTTCTGGGCTTTCTGTTGATCTTTGTGTCTTTTTATTCCAATACAATACTGTTTTAATTACTTTATCTTTGTAATAAAGTTTGAAATCAGGGAGTATGATACCTTCAGCTTTGTTCTCCTCTCTCAGGAATCAGGCAGTGGGATGCCTGGGTGGCTCAGTGGGTTAAGCTTCTGCCTTTGGCTCAGGTCATGATCTCAGGGTCCTGGATTCAGGCCCGCATCAGGTTCTCTGCTCAGCAGGGAGCCTGCTTTCCACCACCACCACCACCACCACTACCACCCCCACCCCGTCTCTGCCTGCTTCTCTGCCTACTTGTGACCTCTCTCTTTTTGTAAAATAAATAAATAAAATCTTTAATTAAAAAAAAAAAATCCAGCAGGGGATTTTATGCCTCCATAAAAATTTTAGAGTTGTTTGTTCTATTTCTGTGAAAAATGCCATTGAGATTATGAGAGGGATTGCATTAAATCTATATATTGCTTTGGGTAGTGTGGACACTTTTAACAGTGTTAATTTTTCCAATCCATGAGCACAGACTATCTTTTCATTTATTTGTGTCTTCTTCAGTTTTTTTTTGTTTTAAACTAATGTCCTACAGTTTTCAATATGCAGGTCTCTTACCTCCTTCATTAAATTTATTCCTGGGTATTTAATTCTTTTTGATGCTTTTGTAAATTGGACTTTTTAAAAAATTCTTTTTTTTTAATTTTTTATTTTTTATAAACATATATTTTTATCCCCAGGGGTACGGGTCTGTGAATCACCAGGTTTACACACTTCACAGCACTCACCAAAGCACATACCCTCCCCAATGTCCATAACCCCACCCCTTCTCCCTAAACAATTCTCTTTTTAAGATTTATTTATTTTAGAGAGAAAGCACGAGTGGGAGGAAGAGGGAGAGAATCTCAAGCAGGCTCCACACTGAACAGAGTCTGACAGCACTTGATCCCACAACCCCAAGATGTTTCTTCTTTTTTCTTGTTTTAATTTTGTAATAGTTCATTCTTCATGTATGCAGCATCTTTTTGTGTATTGATTTTGTATCCTGCAACTTTACTGAATTTATTCTAACAGTTTTTTTTATGGCTTTAGAGTCTTCTATATATAACATAATGTTGTCTGTAAATAGTGACAGCATTACTTCTTCCTTTCCAATTTGGATGCCTTTATTTGTCCTGCCTGATGGCTAGGATTTCCAATACTATGTTGAATAAAAGTAGAAAGAGTGAGATAACTGGTCTTTTTCCTGGTTTTAGAGGAAGAGCTTTTAGCTTTTCACCCTTGAGTATGTTAGCTGTGGGCTTGTTGTATATGGCCTTTACTCTGTTGAGGTATGTTTCCTCTATACTCACACTTTTGAGAGTTTTTATCATGCGTGGATGTTGAATTTTTTGCATGCTCTTTCTTCATCTGTTGAGTTGATCATCTGATTTTTATCCTTTATTTTGTTAATGTGGTATATCTCATTGACTGATGTGCAGCTGTTGAGCCATCCTGCATTCCTGGAAAAATCCCACTTGATCAGGGTGTATGATCCCTTAATGTATTGTGGAATTCAGTTCCCTGATATTTAAGTTCATCAGGGATATTGGCCTATAATTTTCTTTTCTTATGGCATCCTTATCTGTTTTTGCTATCAGAGTAATGTTTGCTATCAGGGTAATGTAAAATGAGTTTGGAAGTTTTCTCCTCTTCTGTTTTTGAAAGAGCTTGAGAAAGACAGTTCTTCGTTGAATGTTTGGTAGAATATAACAATAAGAACCCATCATAAAAGGAAGAAGACCTGTGAGTATGCTGCCTTGTAAAAGACTACTTTTCCAAAATAGGTATGTCAGGCCACAAAACAAATCTTTTTATTTTTTTTCTGTAATAAATATTAGGTGTTTATTGTACAAAGTTTCTTGCCATTTTTACTAAAGCAAAATTTTTTTCTCTTTACTTTTTAAAAATTTTTTATTTTTTTAAATATACAATGTATTATTAGCCCCAGGGGTACAGGTCTGTGAATCACCAGGTTTACACACTTCACAGCACTCACCGTAGCCCATACCCTCCCCAATGTCCATAACCCAACCACCCTGTCCTACCCACCTCCTCCCAGCAACCCTCAGTTTGTTTTGTGAGATGAAGGGTCTCTTACGGTCACAAAACAAAATCTTTTTTTCTTTTTTCTTTTTTTTAAAGATTTATTTATTTATTTATTTGACAGAGAGAGAGAGATCACAAGTTGCTAGAGCAGCAGACGGGGGTGGTGGGGGGGAGCAGGCTCCCTGCTGAAATGTGAGGCTCGATCCCAGGACCCTGAGATAACCTGAGCCGAAGGCAGAAGCTGAACCCACTGAGCCACCCAGGTGTCCCCACAAAACAAATCTTAATAGAGGATTGAAATCATATCAGGCATCTTTTCCCACCATAGTAGTGTGAAACTAGAAAATGGTTTTTACAAAAAGACTGGAGAATTCATGAATTTGTGGATATTAAACAGTATGCTGCTGAACAACCAGTGGATCAAAGAAATTTTTAAAAATGCCTTAAACAAATGAAAATGGAAATATGACAGATTTATGGGATGCAGCACAAGCAGTTCAGAGAGGGAAGTTTGTGGCAATAAATGCCTGCCTCTTTAGACAAGAGAAGTCTAAAACAATCTAACTTTATACCTCAAGGAAGTGAAAAAGCAACAAATGAAGTCCAAAGTTAGTACAAGGAAGGAAATAACAAAGATTAGAGCAGAAATTAATAAAATAGAGACAAAAAAGACAACAGAAGAGATTAAGAAAACTAAGAACTGGTTTTTTGAAAAAGTAAAATTGACAGGGACGTCTGGGTGGCTCAGTCAGTTAGGTGTCTGTCTTCGGCTCAGGTCATGATCCCAGAGTCCTGGGATCAAGGCTCCTGCATCAGGCTTCCTGCTCAGCAGGGAGCCTGCTTCTCCCTTTGCCCTTCCTCCCTGCTTGTGTTCTCTCTGTCTCTATCAAATAAATAAATAAAATCTTGAAAAAAATAAAAAGATAAAATTGACAGACCTTTAGCTAGCATCACCAAGAAGGAGGAGTAAGGGCTCAAATAAAATCAGAGATAGGAAATGTTACAACTGATAGCACAGAAATACAAAAGATTAGAAGAGATTTGTTGTTGTTGTTGTTGTTGTTAGGATTGGAAGAGATTAGAATAGTTACTTGCCAACAAATTGGACAACCTAGAAGAAATGGATAAATTTTTAAAAATATGCAGCCTGAATCAATACTAAATCATGATGAAGTAGAAAATCTGAACAGATGAATTACTAGTAAGGAGGTTGAATCACTAATCAGAAAACTCCCAGTGAACAAAAGTCCAGGATCAGACTACTCCACTGGTGAATTCTCCTAAACATTCAAAGAATTAATGGTTGCTCTCTTTCACCAGTAACTCATATCGTGTGTGGCACATTCATTCATTTAGTCTTCATTTATTCAACAAATATTTGTTGAACATACTTTATATCAGGCAGTTTATTTTAATTTTTTTTTAAGATTTATTTTATATTTGAGAGAGAGCATGAGCAGGGGAAGGGCAGAGGGAGAGAATCTCAAGTGGACTCCCCACTGAGTGCACAGAGCCCGAAGTGGGGTTCCACTTGGGGCTGGATTTTACCACCCTGAGATCACGACCTGAGCCGAAATCAGGAATTGGACACGAACCTACTGAGCCGCCCAGGCACCCCTGTCAGTCAGTTTAGAATGAGTTGGTCTAAATTTCTTCTTTCAAAATGAAGTCCTGTTTGGGTTTTCAGTAAGTTTTTATAATATCAAGGAAGTGACTTCTAAATATTATTATTCAGTGGTCACTGTATAAATATATTTTCTTTGACCAGTCTTAGATAATCCCTATAGTTGATGTCGTAGTGGAAGTTTAGCAGAAATGTATGTATGTGTGTAAATAATAACTGAATACATTAATGTAAGTATGTAATAGTATTTTGAATATTATAGTTTTTAAAGTTTCTAAGTATATGGTTAGAAACACCTGATTATAGCAAGTCATGCTTTTAAAAAGCAGTGTTTTATTATGACTTTATTTCTGGATTCCCTACCTTAAAATATTGAAGAAAAAAATTTAGGTAAAACATTTAAGTTAAACATTTAAAATGAAATTTGTCTTCATTTCCGTTTATTCAGTGGATCTTTTTTAGTAGTTGGAAAAAGCTGTGGTAGTTCCCAACTGTGTTAGAAACAGTTGTCAAGTGTGGTTCTTTACAACGTGAGACTGGGAGCTGTTTCTAAACACACAGTTACTAGCACAGATTTGCTTAAGTTTCCAATCTCATCTGTGGCCATGGGTAAGTAATGTGGAATATGTATAATATTTGTGGAGAAAAAAACTATTATAAATTAAATTCCATAAACTCTAACTTCAGGTTACTATATAACCTAAAGGACTTTGAGCCCCAGCCAAGCAGTAGTATGTGCAGTAATACATAGTAGTAGTTTCTTGTAAGCCTTTAAGATAGTTAAGTATATAAAAATTAAGGTGTTCGTCTAGCTTCAGAATGTATATTAAGTCTGTTCTTTTGTTGAAATGAATCCTACTACAAAATTTTGATCATATTTAGTGTCCTGGAGTTCAAAGATTATTTTTAGTTAAAGAAGTGTGCTTATTTTCTAGACCGCTTTACTTAAACCTTAGCTCCTATTAATAGTGAAGACTCTGGTGTATTTGTATAGGGTTTACAATAAAACCTAAAAAGAATTACAAAATGGAAACGTGTGTGTGTATTTGTATAGCATCCCTTTAAATTGCATGGTACTATCTTTTAGAGCACTGAAAAGGGTTTTTTGTTGTTGTTTAAGATTTTATTTTTGAGTAACTCTACACCTATAGTGGGGCTCACACTCACAACCCTGAGATCAAGCGTCGTGTGGTCTGCTTACTGAGCCAGCCAAGGTGCCCTAGAGCACTGATAAGGTCTTAATAAAAGTGTATGTTTATCCCTGATTTTTTAAAATATAGCTACGAGAATATTAAGAAATAAATTAGAAATGCCATATGTGCAGGTACCTGGCTGGCTCAGTTGAAAGAGCATGTGACTAGATAGATAGATTTCAAAGAGCATTTTATTTATTTTTTTTTTGAAAGATTTTGTTTATTTATTTCTCAGATAGCATAAGCAGGAGTAAGGGCATAGGGAGAAGCAGGCCTCATGCTCAGCAAGGAGCCTGATGTGATGTCCTCGTTCCAAGACCCTGAGATCATGACCTGAGCCAAAAGCAGATGCTTAACTGACTGAGCCACCCAGATGTCCCTGAGAGCCTGTAACACTTGATCCCTGGGTCATGAGTTCCGGCCCTACACTGGATATAGAGATTACTAAAAAAATAAATAACTTAAAAAATTACATGGATCACATTCTCTTTCTACTTAGATATCGCTGGCTGAGTGTTTCCTAACTGAAAATTACATTTTCTTAAGTTATGGTTGAAATTGAGCATTTTTGGTATTGAGAATTATTTTTATTAGTCTTAGATTACAGCTTGGCATCTAAATATTGGCATTCTAATATTAGATGTAAAGGTGAAACTAAAAGTTAAAATAAATTAACAAAATGTTATTTTGAGGACTTACTTTTAGACTTTGTTGTTGGAACAAACCCATAACTATACTTTATGATTTCTTGATTCTTGGATTAGAGCTAGTTTGACAGTTAACATTAACCATTCATTTTATTCATTGTCTCATTTATTTATTTAACAGTTTTCTGTTTGCTTGCTTCATATGTGCCAAATCTATCTTGGGGAATGCTTCTCCATAATTACAGCAGGGAACAAAAAATAATGGATGTGCATGTAAATGAGCGTATGGAGTTGGAGGTAGAAGGAAATGAAGCAGTACCTGTCCATGTTTTTGTTTTCTGTAAAGTAGTATGTACGGTCATCATAGTTCACTGCTAGTGATGGTTCCTAGGAAAGATTCCTTGAATTGAATAAAACTAAAGTATTCTCCTTAGATGTGAATCCACATTTATTGAGTACTTAATGGACAACAAAGTAGACACTGCGGAAGAATATAAACAAGAGGTTTTGGTGCACCTGAGTGGCTCAGTCGGTTAAGTGTTCTTGATTTTGGCTCAGGTCGTGATACCAGGGTCCTGGGATTGATCCCCGTGTCCAACCCTATGTCAGAACTCTATTCAGCAGAAAGTCTGTTTGAGATTCTCTCCTCCCTCGGCCCCTCCTTTGCTGTCTCTCAAATAAATAAATCTTAAAAAAATTTAAAAGGAGGCCTTGCCCTCAGGGCTTGTATTTTGTTAGGAAAATACGGCATAAACCAAAAAAGTAAGTAACAAGATAAGGCAGCTATGACATACAATATTACAAATTCTTATACAATTCTACAGGAATTCAGAAAATAAAAAGAACACTAATGACTAGATGTTTTTTTAAATCCTTCTCCTTTGCTTCTTCTTAAAATAGTGGCCAAGTGATCTTTTCAGAATAACCACATTTTTAAATACCTTCTAGCACTTTAACTTACTCTTAGAACAATCAGTGGTAACTTATTATGAGAACTGTATAGAAATTTAGCATAGATTCTTTACCTCAGCGCAAGTAAGAATTTAATACATTTAATACATTTCTTCTAGAACTGAGCTTTGAGTGCTTCAGTACAGGACAGTGTTTACAAATGGTAAATTGAGGTTATGGTGGATTATACAATTCAAATTATGTAGTTTCGTGTATTTGTTTGGTGTGAACTTCATGTTGCAGCTGAGTTAACTAACACCTTTTCTTTCCATTAGTACCTCTTAATTCTTTCCTTTTCAGTCTTTAATATTTGTTGTGTTGATGGTGAGAAGGAAAGGATTCTGGGGTGGGTGAGTGAGGTAGGTATCTCTAATAATAAGATCTATAGATTTTAAGTAGGAATTGGAGTGGGGTGAGAGAGAGAGCGTTGTAAAGGATGAAAAGTTTTGAGAATATACTTCTGAGTATTACAGAAACTGCCTGCAACATTATAAACCAAGCTGATAAAGATAAATCATCCCCACATGCATACACACTACAAACATACGGAAATGTAACACAAAACAAAAGCAAAACTGTAAATACATAGCTAAGCTCTAAAGAAGGAAAGAAGAGAATGAAACCAGAAATGAGAGAAGTCAAATCAAAGCAGTAAGTGGGAGTTGGTGCTACTGTATAAAATAGCATAGAGATCTTTTGGTCCTGGGATATATCTCCAAAGGGATCTAGGGCGGAGTTTTAGTGCATATATAGGGATAGGAGATACCTGGTCTTGGTTCTTTTCAAAATAGAGCTAGCACTAAAACCCGGGCATACGGCCTAGAACCTGAAACAGAGTCTGTAATTGTGCAAAAACTTAAGTGACCAGTGATAATCTAAAAAAGAATATAAAGTAAGCTTGTGTAAAATTTTAAAAGAATTTTAAAAAGGGAGGGACGCCTGGGTGGCTCAGTTGGTTAAGCAGCTGCCTTCGGCTCAGGTCATGATCCCAGCGTCCTGGGATCGAGTCCCACATCGGGCTCCTTGCTCGGCGGGGAGCCTGCTTCTCCCTCTGCCTCTGCCTGCCATTCTGTCTGCCTGTGCTTGTTCTCTCCCTGTCTCTCTCTCTGATAAATAAATAAATCTTTAAAAAAAAAAAAAGAATTTTAAAAAGGGAGATGAAGCATGATGATATAATAGGCCTATTTTAAAAAGAAACAGTAAGACTTGAAAAAAGAAAAATCAACTTTCAGAAGCCTGCCTCTCTGCCTATTTGTGATCTATCTCTCTGTCAAATAAATAAATAAAATCTTTTAAAAAATAAATGATTTTTGGGGCGCCTGGGTGGCTCAGTGGGTTAAGCCGCTACCTTCGGCTCAGGTCATAATCTCAGAGTACTGGGATCGAGCCCTGCATCGGGCTCTCTCTCTCTCTCTGCCTGCCTCTCTGCCTACTTGTGATCTCTCTGTCAAATAAATAAATAAAATCTTTTAAATAAATAAATAAAAGATATTTATTATAAAAATATCTTTTATTTATTTATTTATTTATTTGGCAGAGCACAAGAGGGGGAATGGTAGGCAGAGGGAGAAGCAGGCTCTCCCCATTGAGCAAGGAGTCCAGTGCAGGGCTGAGTCCTGGACCTAGGACCTAGGACCCCAGGAACATGACCTAAGCTGAAGGCAGATGCTTGGAGTCCCCAAAATCTTTTTTTTAAAAAAAGGAAAGAAAATCTAGCAACAAATGGTTAAGAACTAAATCTAAAATGTAATCTAAAAGTAAAAAGTTGAAAATACAAGATTGAAAAATACTAGGCTGACATAAAACACAACAAAAAGCTGTTAGGAAAATACTATCAGGCAAAAATAGATTTATTTTATTTTATTTATTTATTAGAGAGCAGGAGCAGAAGGGGATAGAGAATCTCAGGCAGGCTCCACACACAGCTTGGAGCCCAGCTTGGAGCTCAGGCTCACAACACAATATCATGACCTGAGCTGAAACCAAGAGTTGGACACTTAACCAACTGACTGAGCCATCCAGGCAGCCCTCAGGGAAAAATAGATTTTTAAGGCAAAGCATTATTAAGGATAAAAAGAACCATTGCTTAATGATGAAATAATACCAGGAGTAAGAAAGTGTACAAAGCAAAATTTTACATATTACAAATAAAAGACTACCTACAGATATAGTGAGAGATTTTCACACGTTTTATTCAGAAGCTAATAAATCAGATCATCACTACCACCATCCCCAACAAAAGTAAACACATGAATTTTGTGAACAACACAGTTAACAGACTTGATCTTTTAGATGTGTTTAAACTTTAAAAAATAGAACGTAGATGTTCCATTCAAGCACACAAGAAACAGAAATTAACCACATACTAAACTATAAAGGGATGATATCACAAATAGGCATATCACATTGGGTACAGTACGGTTCATAGAAAACTTGCTTGGTTTTCCAAGTTTCATTTGAAAGTGGTGTTAGTAGAATAATATTTAAATGAAATAATAGCAAAAACATTTATTGAACACTCAAATAAGCCAGGCACACTGCTGAGTGTTTTGCATGTGTTACTCTATTTAAATCCCTTCAGCCGCCCTGTGAATTACAAGATACTGTTGTCTTTAGTAGATGAGAGAAGTTAGGCTTAAAAATTAAGCCTAATTAAACAAATTAAGCCCAAGGTCTGCTATTGGGTAAAAACCTCTCTTTTTTAACATTACACTGCTTTATACCCCGCATTTTAAAAAACATCTTTGTTATTGTAAAATATAGCCAGGTAGAGAAACTCCTAATAAAACAGACAAAGAGGTTATTGAATCATTATTAAGGCATTGAATTATTTCTAAAGTTGGTATTTTAATACCAACAGGTCAAGGAATAGAACTTTGCTGGCCACTGCAATACCCTTTTGAGTGCCCATTCCAATTATAATCCTTTTCTTTCCCTCACAAAGAAGTAGTTTTATGATTTCTTTTTGGTTTTTTCGTTATAATTTTAATAACAGAGTGTACGTTCTCAAGCAGTATGCTTTAGATTTGTTTATTTCTTCCTCACTGTTTTCCCCATGCAGTTTATTTGTTGAAACTGTTAACAGTTTGACCATTTAGAGTTTCTTACAGGTTTGATCATTTTCAGATTAGGTATTTTGGCAAAACTTGGTGAGTGCTGTTGTGTTCTTTCATCAGGAAATCAGTTATGTCTGGTTGTTTTTCTTTTTGTGATATTAGGAGCTATTGATTTTCAGCGGTTAAATCCATTAACTTTAAAGATTGCTGATTTTTATTATTTCTTCATTTATTAGTGAAATGTTTCTCTAGAGAAACTTCATCTCAGCTAATACTTGATTACCTCGTGGCTCAATTTATATAAGAGAGGAAGAATAAATGTTTACTTCCTGTTTTTTACATTTTTTTTAAAAGTGTCATTACTCATGGATTTAAATACATTTTTTTGAGTTCATTTATTCTTATGGATGCTCAAATTATCCCATCTTTGGCCAGTAGGAGCCTCTTCAAGTTAGCTTCCTGCCATCATGGAATTTACATATTTTAGTCAATATATGTATTTATAAGCATATTTATGTAGCTTCAAAACACACACACTAAACACATTGTGCTGTATATTTTGGGTTTTAATACTTACTATATATTAGCAGCAGTTCCTTATCAGTCTGTATAGAACTGCTTTATATTTTGTCTATTTGTCTAAACCACATAATAGTCTGTTGAATTTATTTAATAGTTACTAATGAACATTTTGATTGTTATCCTGCAATATTATAAACAGTACTATAGTAAATATCCTGGTACGTAGTACTTTGCCCACATGCGTGTAGTACTTGGCCCACATGCGTGAATATAGTTACAGAACCAATTCCCAGAAATGGAAACGCTAAGTAATAATGGCTCTTCCAAATTGCTGTCCTTAAAGCAATTAGAAACTTTTTCCCCCTCATATTATCCTTTGATGATACTAGAATGTGATCATACTTTTTGATCTTTGATAGCCTGCTACATAAAAAATCTCATTGTAGTTTTTATTAGCATTTAAACTTGATTCTGAGTTGTCTTTTTTTATCCTTGGCCTAATTCTCTATTGGATTATTCATCTTTTCCACACCAATTCATAGACATGCAGATATAATAAGGAAATTAGTTTTCTATGATATGTATTGCAAATATTTTTTCCTTATTATGTTGCTCCTTTAATTATGTTTACAGTGTTTCTAAGCAGAATTTTAAAACCTTTTTTTATATTACTTAAATCTATTAGTTTTTTACTATTTATACTTAGAAGAAGAGTAAAAGTACAGTACAAGGAAGGTTCTTTTCCTTTAGATTGCCTTTCAGAATTGGCCAGTTTCTTGTCCCAGCCTGCCTTCTAACGCTTTAGTGTGTATTTTCTACCAAAAAAAAAAGAAAAAAGAAACTCTAAATCACTGTACTACAGCTGTTAAAATCAGAAAATTAACATTGACACATTACTGCCTTCTAATCCTTTGACCCCCATTCAAGTTTCACTGATTGTCCTAAGAGCAACTTTTTAGCAAAAGGATCCGGTTCAGAACCATAAGTTGCATTTAGTTGCTTTACCTTTTCTATGTTCTTCATCCTGGAACAGTTCCTTAGACTTTGCTTGACTTTCAAGACTTTGACAGTTTTGAAGGTTATTAAAGCAGATTAGAAAAAATTTAAGTTTTTCTGAAGTTTCTTCAAATTAGATTTAGGTTATATATCTTTACATTTAGGTTATATAAGCCAGAAGTGATGCGGGCTTCCATTACTCTCTTTAATTATTTGACAAATCCTCCTATTGTATTCAGCCAGTCTTCTAGTTCCACCATCCCTTCTTCTTTGTGATGTCCTTCTCTCCCTACTCTTGCTCTGACTCTCCATTTTAGGCCGCTCTCCCACCTACCTACACCCCACAAACTTCTCTTACTCTTCTTGAGCTCCAGCACTTTTTGCCACAGTTTGAGTCTATGCACTATCTGCCTAGATAACCTTTTCGTCCTACTTGATGTCTGATACCCTGCACTGAGCTGTCCCTCTCTATGGACACTCTCCTCACCCTGCTTTGATTCTGACACCTCTTGCAAGACTACCGTTTCAACCCCCACTTGGACTGTAACCATTGTGGTAGGAAGTTCTCCATTCCCATCGTCAAGTGAACATGCTCCTCACCTTTTTTTAAATGCCTTCCAAAATTTGTGTTATACGTCTTCTCCACTTTAACACTATAAAAAATAATTTTCATTTTCTTTTATTGATTTGACTTTTTTGTATTTATACATGTTCTGGGGCACCTGGGTGGCTCAGTCATTTGGGCGGCTAACTTTTGATATCAGCCGCTGACTTTTGGTTTCAGCAGCTGGCTTTTGATTTCAGCTCAGGTCGTAATCTTGGGGTCCTAGGATCCAGCCCTGTCTTGGGCTCTGTACTCAGAGTCCGCTTCAGGATTCTCTCTCCCTCTGCCCCTCCCCCTGCTCATTCACTCACTCTCAAATAAATCAAATTAAAAAAAAATAAATATATATGTATATATATGTTCTACTTTGAAATTTATTGTGAAGTAAGAAATGAAGTCCAGCATTTCTTTGAGATGTTTATCCAGTTGGCTGGAATTTGATTTATTTGACAGAGAGAGAATACAAACAGGGGAAGAAGGAAAGGGAGAAGCTGGCTCCCTACTCAGCAGGGAGCCCTATGTGGGGCTTGATCCCAGGACCCTGGGATCATGACCTGAGCGGAAGGCAGCCGCTTACCGACTGAGCCATGGGTGCACCCCAGTTGGCTGGGATTATATATAAACGTTATATCTCAGGGCACCTGGGTGATTCAGTTGGTTAAGCATCTACCTTCAGCTCAGGTCATGATCCCAG
>NC_081563.1:73338439-73355218 GCF_022355385.1 Mustela nigripes | reverse complement strand
ATGTGCTTTGGTGAGTGCTGTGAAGTGTGTAAACCTGGTGATTCACAGACCCGTACCCCTGGGGATAAAAATATATGTTTATAAAAAATAAAAAATTAAAAAAAAAGAATTTTTTAAAAAGTCCAATTTACAAAAGCATCAAAAAGAATTAAATACCCAGGAATAAATTTAATGAAGGAGGTAAGAGACCTGCATATTGAAAACTGTAGGACATTAGTTTAAAACAAAAAAAAACTGAAGAAGACACAAATAAATGAAAAGATAGTCTGTGCTCATGGATTGGAAAAATTAACACTGTTAAAAGTGTCCACACTACCCAAAGCAATATATAGATTTAATGCAATCCCTCTCATAATCTCAATGGCATTTTTCACAGAAATAGAACAAACAACTCTAAAATTTTTATGGAGGCATAAAATCCCCTGCTGGATTTTTTTTTTTTAATTAAAGATTTTATTTATTTATTTTACAAAAAGAGAGAGGTCACAAGTAGGCAGAGAAGCAGGCAGAGACGGGGTGGGGGTGGTAGTGGTGGTGGTGGTGGTGGTGGAAAGCAGGCTCCCTGCTGAGCAGAGAACCTGATGCGGGCCTGAATCCAGGACCCTGAGATCATGACCTGAGCCAAAGGCAGAAGCTTAACCCACTGAGCCACCCAGGCATCCCACTGCCTGATTCCTGAGAGAGGAGAACAAAGCTGAAGGTATCATACTCCCTGATTTCAAACTTTATTACAAAGATAAAGTAATTAAAACAGTATTGTATTGGAATAAAAAGACACAAAGATCAACAGAAAGCCCAGAAATAAACCCACACATATAAGGCCAATTAATTTATGACAAAGGAGCTTAGAATATAAAATGGGGAAAGGACAGGCTCTTCAATAAATGATGTTGGAAAAACTAGACAGCTTGTATGCAAAAGAATGAAACTGGACTCTGCATAATCTTATACTGGACACAAAAATAAACTCAAATGGATTAAAAACTTGAAACCATTGCAACTCCTAGAAGAAAACATAGGTAGTAAACTCCTTGACAGAGGTCCTGGCAATGATTTTTGGATCTGACACCAAAAGCAAAAATAAACAAGTGGGACTACCTCAAACTAAAAAGCTTCTACACAGCAAAGGGAGCTATCAACAAAATGAAAAGGCAACCTACTGAATAGAATAAAATATCTGCAAATCATGTATCTGATAAAGGGCTAATAGTACAAAACATAAAAGAACTCCTACAACTGAAAAGCAAAACAAAAATGAAGCCCAAATAATTCTAATTCAAAAATGGAATTTTTGAATTAAATATTGATTAAAACAGACATTTCCCCAAACACTTACTAAGGGCAACAGGTACATGAAAAGATGTTAACATTACTAATAATTAGGAGATGCAAATAAAAACCACATGAGGGGAGCACCTGGGTGGCTCAGTCAGTTAAGTGTTTGACCCTTGATTTCAGCTCAGATCATGATCTCAGGGCCATGGGATTGAGCCCCCTGTCAGACTCTGCAGTCAGCAGGGAATCTGCCTAAGATTCTTTCCCTCTACCTCTCTTCTTTCTTCCCTGCTTGCTTGCTCTCTCTAAAATAAAGAAATAAATCTTAAAAAAATAAAAACGCACAATGAGGTATCACTCATACCTGATACAATGGCTATTATCAAAAAGACTAGAAATAACAAGTGGTGGTGAGGATGCAGAGAAAAGGGACCCCTCGTGCACTTCTGGTGGGAATGTAAACTGGTACAGTCACTACAGAAAACAGTATAGAGGCTCCTGAAAAAACTAAGATTAGAACTACTATATGATCCAATAATTCCACTTCTGGGTATTATCTGAAGAAAAGAAGAAACACTAACAAAGAAGATATACATACTCCCCCCATCCAATGTTCACTGCAGCATTATTTACAATAGCCAATATACGGAAACAACCTAAATGTTCACTGACTGAAGAATAGATAAAGAAACTGTGGTATATACACACGATGGAATATTATTCAGTCATAAAAAAGAATGAAGTTGTGCCATTTGATAACACAGATACATCTTGGGGGCATTAATGCTAAGTGAAATAAGTCAGATGAAGAAAGAACCACCACTGTATGATTTCTCTTACATGTGGAATCTAAAACAAAAACAAAAAACTCCAAAACATAAAAACAAAAAAAAACTTCCAAAAGCCAAACTCGTAAATACAAAGAACAGATTGATAGTTGCTAGAAGGCATGGCACAGGTTGGAGGTATGAGAAATGGATAAACTGTTTTTCATTTTTAATGTCTAAATAAGTTAAAAAATAAATACAATTTTAATTGGGGGGGGAAGAATGGGGGGGCACCTAGGTGGCACAGTCAAGTGTCTGCCTTTGGCTCAGGTCATGATCTCAGAGTCCTGGGATTGAATGCCATGTCGGGCTCCCTGCTCAGTGGGGAGTCTGCTTCTCCCTCTGCCTCTGCTGCTCTCCATGCTTGTGCTTGCTCTGTTGTTCTCTCTCAAATAAATATATAAAATATAAAAAAGAAAAAGAAAAAAGAAAGACGGAGAAAGGGGAGAGAGGAAGGAAGGAAAGAAGAAAGGAAATGGACCTGAAGAAAGTAGCTCCAAAGTTGTTGACAACTGTAAAAAGCAGGGGGGGGGGGGGGCGGACGGACGGACAGAGCAGCCAATAGAATATTGTATTTGCCCTCCAGAAATTTAGGAGACAACTAAACAGGCAATAACACAGTATGTCACATGCTGTAATAGGGATAAGCAAAAAGTACTATGGAAATATGCAAGAGTATCTAACCAATAAGATGATATTGGGGTATTAATGAAGACTTTTTGAAGAAAGTCCACGCTGAGATGAGGAACAGAACAGAACAGAAAGAATAATGTCTGTCAAGACCTAAAAATGCCCACCTCCAGTATAGGTCTCAAGGAACTACCTGTCATTCCATATGGCTGTATCATGTAGCAGGGCCAGATTATGAAAGGTGCAGTAAACACCTCAAAGAATTTAGATCTTATTTTGAATGACAAGGATAGCCACTGAAGGTTTCTCGGCAGAACAGTGGAAGTTCTGATTTTAGAAAAATTACCGGAACAGTGTAAAAATAATTAGAAATGGATGGCACTGATGGTGGGAGACCAGTTTAAGAGGCTATGGTGGTAATACAACTGAGAGAGATAAACATGGCTTGAACTATGGTAATAAACAGGGAAGAAGTGAATAGATTTGAGATATACATATAAGGTAAATTCATAAAACTTGATGACTGAATGGATATGAGTGAGGCGAGGACACAGCCAGGAATAATATTGATTTGAGCAATACAATGGATGTACCAATGGTTGTCATGTACCAAGGCAGGATCTCTGTGGGCAAACCACTAATGGGGAGGAGGAGAAAAAAGATGAGTTCAGGTTTGGGTTTTGAGTTTTGAGGTACTGCCCATCACTCAAGTGGAGATTCTCAACAAACTCAAGATCCAGTGAGTAATTCAGAGACAGAGAATTTTATCACTCTGTAAATATACTACAGGAGAGGTGGAGAGTCACTAAGTATAGATTACCTATCATTATTAAAATACTATGATGTAATAGAGGTGCTTCATAGCAATGTGCTATCCAATCCTTGAGAAAAAGCTATACATAATACAGGGACAGTTATCTACTGATGTCAAAATTATCAACACCATATATAAAAAATATCTGTGGGCCCAGAACTGGAAAGAATTCATAATTCTAGCTTGATGAAAAATAAAAGAAAACCTCCAGCTGACAACTACTAAATCAAGGCTTAACATCCTTTGAGAACAGCTTAGCTTTATTTTCATTCTTTCCTGTTGCATATCACATTCCGTTTTCCTAAGACATTTTCTCCCACTGCTCTCAGGAAAAGGAGAAGTATGGAATAGCCCCACCCCAAAAATGAAACATTTACATTTTTTCCTCTATTTTTGTATTTTTACCTCCAGTTTTATACTTTCCATATTTCCTAAATTGAAAAAATTCATAAAGTAACGCAATCATTTTTCTGTTTTATCAAACAGGAAAAAATTCCTTATAAAGTTAGTAACTTTCATAAATTTTAAGCAGCTTTAAGTTCATTGGACACTATTATTCAAAACTAGCATTACATCTAGAGTAGAAGCTGATAGGACCAGAGAATCAAGGGCATCATTAATTTAAGGTCAGAATGACCACGCCTCAAATCAACATTTAAGGCAAACCTAATTAATTAGAGACTAATCTAGGATTCATGTAAGTCAGCAATTAAAAAAAAAAACAGTTTTCTTCTAATGAATCTAAAGATCTGCCAGAGTAACTTGATCCTATAGGAAGCCAGACATACAAATAACTGAAGCACTATAATAAACACCATTTATTTATTAAAAAAATACATCTATTTATTTATTTGACAGACAGAGATCACAAGTAGGCAGAGAGGCAGGCAGAGAGAGAGGAAGGGAAGCAGGCTCCCCCGCTGAGCAGAGAGCCCAATGGGGGCTCGATCCCAGGACCCTGGGGTCATGACCTGAGCGGAAGGCAGAGGCTTTAACCCACTGAGCCACCCAGGCGCCCAATAAGCACCATTTAAAGGAACACACACAGTTTTAGAAAAATATAAAATAGGGCACTGTGATCATATGCATATAACCATATGCACACAGCTTAAAAGAAAACAATTTAGCTTGTCCCTATTTTTATTTTCACATTAAATTTAGAAATGTTCAGAAATGCTTTTATTAATTTAGTTTTACAGAGAAAGAATAGCCAAGACGAGGGCAGTAAAGTATGAAGTTCAAAATAAGAATAAGACTGGGGGGGCGCCTGGGTGGCTCAGTGGGTTAAGCCGCTGCCTTCGGCTCAGGTCATGATCTCAGGGTCCTGGGATCGAGTCCCGCATCGGGCTCTCTGCTCAGCAGGGAGCCTGCTTCCTTCTCTCTCTCTCTCTGCCTGCCTCTCAGTGTACTTGTAATTTCTCTCTGTCAAATAAATAAATAAAATCTTTAAAAAAAAAAAAAAAAAGAATAAGACTGGGGCGCCTGGGTGGCTCAGTCATTAAGCGTCTGCCTTCAGCTCAGGTCATGATCCCAGGGTACTGGGATTGAGCTCCACATTGGGCTCCCTGCTTTGTGGGAAGCCTGCTTCTCCCTCTCCTGCTGCTCCTCCTGCTTGTGTTCCCTCTCTTGTCGTGTCTCTCTCTGTCAAATAAATAAACAAAATCTTAAAAAAAAAAAATACGAATAAGACTACAAGCATTAAATGTTTAACCTGTGTTGTTAACTCAAAAAAGAAACTATTTTTCTGAAAGAAAGAAAATGGACCTCATGGAGAGGTAGGAAGGCTGAACATCATCAGTTCTCTTTCTTTCACGGTTCAAAGTTAGACCATAATTTCTGGAACTGTAAGATTTCTAGGTATGTTTTACAGATCAAGAGATTACCTGACAGTAAAGATATAATGATACTATTTTATTGAGAGAGCACCCAAGGCCCATTAAGTTCAGTGAACTGTCAAAGGTTAGAAAGTAAGTGGTAGCAAAGTAAGTTTTAGATCAGTGGACTCCAAGTACTCCATTGTACTCCAAGTACAATGGACTCCATAACTAGCTCAAGTAGTTAGTTATGTAATATGGATGTCTCAAAAGTTTATAATACAAATGATGACAATAATAGTAACTGGACTAAGAGTGGTAGTAGTAGTAGCAATTCCACTACTGCTACTAGTGTACCTAACACTGAACACTTACATGTGGCAAGTACTACTGTTCCAAATGTTTTATTTTATTTTTTAAAGATTTTATTTATTTATCAGAGAGAGAGAAGGGGAGAGAGCGAGCACAGGCAGACAGAATGGCAGGCAGAGGCAGAGGGAGAAGCAGGCTCCCCGCTGAGCAAGGAGCCGGACGTGGGACTCGATCCCAGGACGCTGGGATCATGACCTGAGCTGAAGGCAGCTGCTTAACCAACTGAGCCACCCAGGCGTCCCCCAAATGTTTTATATATGCACAGGCACACTTCGGAAATGTACAGGTTTGGCTCCAGACCATTGCAGTTAAGTGAGTATTACAATAAAGCGAGTCAAATGAATTTCTGGTTTCCTAGTGCATGTAAAAGTTATGTTTATACTATATTATATTAAGCATTATGTCTAAAAAAAAATCTTAATTTAAAAAATCTTTTATTGCTAAAAATTGCTAACAATTACCTGAGCTTTCAGCAAATCCTAATCACTGATCATAGATCATTACTATAAAAATGATAATGATGAAGTCTGACATATATCAAGAGTTACCAAAACATTACACACAGACAGAAATGAGCAAATGCTGTTACAATATATATATATATATATATATCCCTGACAGACCTGGATCAGTGCACGGTGTTGCCACAAACCATCAATTTGCAAAAAGTGCAATATCTGTGATACACAATAAAGTAAAGGGCAATAGAACAAGGTATTCCTGTATTAAGTCACTGAATCACTGTATCAACTCTATGAGGAACATATTCGTAGTTTGTAAATAAGGAAACTAGGCAAGGAGAGGTTAACTATCTTGCCCAAAATCACAATAGTATTAAGTAGTAGAGGCAGAGTTCGAACTCAGTCTAGCTCAAGAGCCCCGTACTCATAGCCACTGTATTACCTAAATATAAATTAGTCTTGCTAAATACTACTGGATACAGAAGTATTTATAGCATATAGAACACTATGAAATAAAACATATTCTTTAAAAAATGTTTATAGAATTTTTAAAAAGTCTATTTTCACATCTTATTTTATTAAAAGCATTAACAAGTTAACATTTTAACACCAGAACATATACATTAGACCCTTTATTTTCATAATGGGCATCTCCTTAGATCTTGCTGTATCACAAGTATCAGTAATATTTGGATATAACATATCCAAATGATTAGGGATACAGGTTGTGAAAAAACTGGCTCTTGGTTAGAATCTTGGCTTAGTAGCTAGCTGTGCAATCTTGGGATGGGTTCCTTAATCTGTCTGATTCTCAGTGCAACCATAAAACAGAAATAAAAGTGCCTACCTTATAAAATGTTGTGAACATCAATACAATACCTTGCAGAGATATTCAATGTTAGTTATTATTATAAATGAGATGGTGCTGAAAGTTAGCAAGGCGCACTCAAAATATTCTAGCTACAGGCCTTTTTTATACTATATGATCTTCAAAAAAAAATTATGACATAGAAATAATGATTACTAGTACAAAATACTATACTACCTATGACGGGTGTTCAGAGTAGTTCTTTAATAGCAGAAAATACAGTGTGAAGTCAGGGTGCCTGGGTGGCTCACTTAGTTAAATGGCTGACTCTTGATTTCGGCTCAGGTCAGGATTTCAGGGTTGGTCCTGTGATGGAGCCCCAGATCAGGATCCACTCTTAGGGCACCTGGATGGCTCAGTCATTAAGTGTCTGCCTTCCGCTCAGGTCATGATCCTGGGGTCCTGGGATAGAGCCCCACATCAGGCTCACTGCTCAGCAGGAAGTCTGCTTCTCCCTCTCCCACTCCCTCTTCCTCTTCTTCTGTTCCCTCTTTCACTGTGTCTCTCCCTCTGTCAAATAAATAAATAAAATCTTAAAAAACAAAAAAGATCCACCCTTAGTGGAGATTCGGCTTGGGATTCTCTGGCTTCCTCTGCTCCTCCCCCGGGCTCATGCACATGGGTGCATGCTTTCTCTCTCTCTCTCTAAAATAAATCAATCAATCTTAAAAAGAGAAAAAAAGAAAATACAGTGTGAAATCGACAAATGCCATGGGCTGACTACAGAAAAAAATGAATAGTGTCTCCTTTAAGGTAACAACAGTCATTTTGGGAGGCTATAAAACTATTCCTATAATTCTGCCACAACTGAAGTTATTCTCCACACTGATTTTTTTCTAATTATAAAAATATGTCCTTAGAAAATCTGAAGAAAAACACTAAAGGAAAAAAAGTTACTGAAAATCCCATCACTCAGAGTTTATTCCCATTAAGATTTTAAGATTCTTCTAGTTATTTTTCTCTGTACAAATCATATAATTAAATTGAAATACTGTACATACTGCTTTGTACCTTGTTTTTCATTGCATCATGAATACAAAGTATGTTTATGATATAGGTCATGAAATTTCCTGAAACATGATTTTCAATGGTTATAGAACATAAAGGTTCCATTATTTATTTAATTAGTCCCTTGTTATATTTAACCAGTTCCCTCTTATTAAAGTTTCCACTTTTTTCCCCTGGCCATTTTTGTGAATTGTTTCAAGATAAAAATTTATCCAGTCTTCTGTTCTATACTGCCCCTCCAACAACATCAACAATGCAACCAACACCACCAGCCAACAACACTAATAAAGTGTAGCTAACATTTTATCAACGTGGCACGTAGTGTGATCATTATTTTACATATATTATCTCTATACTCCTATAAAGAATAACTACTGACTATTAGTCCAACTTAGTTTATTCTGTTTATATATGTATTTATATCTATATGTGCCTTTACTCATTGTGGTCTTCCTGCTTACAATATCTATCTCTTTTCTCTCTACTTACATTAGATTATAGTTCAGTGTTCTGGCAAGTCCTATGTTTTTTATCTATAAAGCCTTTCCCAACATTCCCACCTCATATTGCTTTAATTGCAACTTATAAAAAGACAAATCAAGTGTTGAGCATTAGAAAGAAAACTAGTCAGAACCCTTTGGGCAAACGAATTAACTTCTGTATATCTAAATTCTTTGCCTGCAAACTAAGAGGGATGGGCTTAGATCAGCAGTCTTCGAATTTTAGCACAGATCAGAATCATGTGGAGATCTTATTAAAGCACAATTAATTTAACCTTATTAAAGCTGAGGTCCACTCCCAGTGTTTCTGAATCAGAAATGGGAGAAGGGGTGTAAGAATCTACATAGCCAACAAGTTTCAAGGGATGTTGCTACTGTTGGGTCAGAAGTCACATTTCTGAGAATCACTGGTGCCACACAAAGACAAGTCCTGAAAGCCAAGAGTAAAGGGAATGCTCTTTATTCTGGTTAAAAAAAAAAGAAAGAAAGAAAAAAGAAAAAGAAAAAATTTTCAGAAAGGGTTGTAACATTTAATAAGCCTTTTGACAAGAGGTGGCTTAGGCAGCATTGTGCATAGGAGAAACCAGGATAAAAAGACTCCTTCAATAATGGCAATAAACCAGAAAGCCCTGGATTAAGGTGGTAGTAGTAAAGAAGAGGAAAAAACAAAAAAACTCCCCCAAATCACCGCTCAGTTACTCTTCTCTGCTTAAGTTTTTGCCATTATCCAATAGAAAGCTGTATGTATACATACTGCTATTATTTAGAAACATAACATGGAATCAGGAATCATTTTCTGCCACAGTAAAATCACTATATTATCAATAGGGATTTAATGTTCAAGACACTTTCTTAATATATGTCAACTTTAAACGTTTTTTTAAGATTTTTTTATTTAACAGAGATCACAAATAGGCAGAGAGGCAGGCAGAGAGAGGAGGAAGCAGGCTCCCTGCTGAGCAGAGAGCCTAATGCCTGTTGATCCTAGGACCCTGGCATCACTGACCTGAGCTGAAGGCAGAGGCTTTAACCCACTGAGCCACCCAGGCGCTCCAACTTTAAACTTTTTTTAAAAAAGATTTTATGTGACAGAGAGAGAGGGGGGGAAAGAGAGAGGGAGCATGGGTGTGCACAAGTAGAGTGGCAGGGAGAGGGAGAAGCAGGCTCCCCGCTGAGCAGGGAGACTTATGTGAGGCTCCATCCCATGACCCTGAGATCAGGACCTGAGCTGAAGGTAGAGGCTTAACCAACTGAGCCACCCAGGAGCTCCAGTTTCAAACTTTCAAAAAAAAAGCTTTAATTAATTATTTTAGAGAGAGAGAGAGAGGAAGGGAGAGAGAGTGCACGCATGCGTTGGAGTGAGCAGGGGGAGGCAAAGAGGGAGAGGGAGAGGGTCTCAACCAGACTGCGCTCACAGCTCCACCCAGGGCTCAATCTCAGTGTGCTGAGATCATGATCTAAACTGAAATGAAAAATGGGACATTCAATTGACTGAGCCACCCAGGTGCCCCATCAACTTTAAACTTTTAAAAAATAAAGAACTGGGGGAAAATGGCAGAGTAGGTAGACTCATTTTACCTCCAAAACTCCTCAACATTATTAGTACGGAAACAAAGATATAAAGCACTACAACAGAGGGAACAGGATAAAGCCTTCAGTACACAAGAGATTTCAATGGACTTCTAGAAGACACAAACAAGTACTGACTACAGAAGCAAAGCAGAGGAAGCTACTGCCTACAAAAAGCATGTTAGAGGCTACAACAGAAAACTGTCAACTTCTCTCAAAACCTTAGAGAAGCTCTAAGTACTTAGAAAAATCCAAGTACAGTAAAGGACAATCATGATGTGTGGATCTGATAGCAATGACATTCATTATAGATCAATAAAAGGGAATCAGTCTCATCAAATCACCAAACAAGAGTGTAGAATAAAGAAATTTCCAGACATTCCAAGATTTACAAAGTTAGTCTCCTGTATAACCTTTCTTAGGAAGTTACTTGATAAATTTCAACAAAACTTAAGAGTAAATATAGAAAGAAGATACAGGATCCATAAATTAATGAAGTCATCATAGAAAACCAACAAAGGGAAAAAATTCCAAGATAAAGGATGTGAAGTAGGCCCAAAGAAACTACAGACTGGAGTAAGACTCCAAAAAGCTGCAGGAAATAAAATTTTCTAATTTCATAGGATAAATTAATAAGTTAGAGAGTAAGAAGCTTAGAACAACTTGAAGACATGATAAAGGCAACAGGTGAAATATAAGGAAGAATCCACTGCAACAGTCAGGAATGGTCTCTTGAGAGGTCTGGGAATAATAGTATTAAGCAGAGGTAAAAAAGAAACTAGTACCTATTTGGCGGTACAGAGGAAGTATCACCATATTCATAGGAAAATGAACACTTATTTTTTCAACATCTACAACCAACCTATGTACAGATCACTGAAAAATACCTTACTAGCAATATGATAAATATGTTCTCAATGCAGACTGAGATTGAGAATTACAATGCAGAGCTAAAACAGCTTAGTGGTGAAAGAACCATGAGTAGCCATCCTCATCTTTGAGAAGAGGGAGTCTACAAATATTCTTCTTAGTTGAGGAAATGTAAAATTAAGCTTTAAGTATGTGTTTTAAAGTTATATTGGGTTGAGGTGGGTGGCAGAAATGCTGTAAGTAAACCAACACAGCAGAAATCAACGATGTTTAAAATTGATGGAGAATAGTAGATAAAGATTTGATCAGCTATGAGCCCCTGGGTGGCTCAGTCAGTTGGGCGTTGGCCTTTGGCTCAGGTCATGATCTCACGGTCCTGGTATAGAGCCCCAAGTTGGACTTCCTGCTCAGCAGAGAGTCTGCTTCTCCCTCTCCATCTGCCTCTCCCCCAGCTCATGTTCTCTCTCACTCACCCTCAAATAAATAAATAAAATCTTGAAAACAAAAGACCTGATCAGCCAAAATAGATATCATGTTACTTATGCACAGAAACTCGTCAACTTTACTCAGAGTTCACTGTTCAGGACTCATTTATCTTTACTCTGCCTTAAATTAAGGCATCAGGTTTCTAAGTCTTCATATCCAGTATTGCATAAAGATTTGTTACCTAAGGACTACATAAACAGTATATAAATTCCCCCAGTCATCAGAGAACATGCCACTTCTTTGGAGAGAAAAGAAATACACAGCAATTAATGAACAAACTCCCTCTCTCCCTCTCAATGTGCCAGAGTACCAGATCATGTCTGATGATTAGAGACCATGAATATAAAATGCTATTTCTGTAGTGCAAATTATTTATAAAGAAGAAACTATAGACAAGCAGTAAAAATATAAGTAAATGCAACTCAGAATCACAGGGACAGATTTCATGGAATGGACAGAAGTTGGGCTTGAGGATAAAATATGGGTAGAATATTGAAGATGAAAAACTGGGTCTTCAGAAAAGGACACTTAACAAAAAAAAAAAAGGTAAGAAGTCCAGTGTGGCTGTCTTAGACAGTTTTCACAGGAAGACAAAGGAAGCTAGAGGAAAAAGTCTTCAGGAACCCAGATGCATTCATTCACCCAGATGCAGTGAATGAATGAATATGGAAGAGTGGCAGAGGTAAGAGTACATAATTTTTTTTTTAATTTTAATTTTTATTTAAATTCAGTTAACTAACATGTATTATTAGTTTCAGAGATTGAGGTCAGTGATTCATCAGTCTTATGTAATACCCTGTGCTCATTACATCATATGACCTCCTAAATGTCCATCACCCATTTACCCTCACCACCGGCCCCCTCTAGCAAACCTCAGTTTGTCTCCTATGATTAAGAGTCTCTTATGGTTTATCTCCCCCTCTGACAAATATTTTTCAATAAGCCTATTTCCAAAATTACCAAGGAAATAGCCTTAGCACCAGACATACAGGAATCATCAGGCAACTCAATCAGATTTTTAAAAAACCTCATTATTTTTGTGCTTTATATGGGTGAACAGAAAATATGTATATTTAAATCTACCTACCAGTTTTACCAAAATAGATGATATATTAAAGAACAGCAGATGGCGCCAAAATATTATTATTATTTTAATAATATTTTTTTATCCAGATTTTCATGTGGTCTCCCATGGACTGATGTCAATAACAATGTTCTAGAGTATGACTACTTAATGAAAAACAAGACTGCATCAAACACAAAAACCTGAATTAGAAGTATTTTGGATTTTACTAAAACTTTAACCATACTTCAGGACACCTGGGTGGCTCAGCTGGTTGAGCGACTGCCTTCAGCTCAGGTTGATCCCAGAGTCCCAGAAGTCCCACATCAAGCTCCCAGCTCTGCAGGGAGTCTGCTTCTCCCTCTGATCTTCTCCCTTCCCATGCTGGCGCGCGTTCTCTCTCTCTGTCTGTCTGTCTCTCTCTCTCACTAATAAATAAATAAATAAATAAATAATCTTAAAAAAAAAAAAAAAAACAGTTTAACCATACTTCTTACAAAGGAATTACGAAATAAACAATGGCACTAACAACTAATTAGTAATATGAATAATTTAAAGCTCCTCTTCATGGAAATGTTATTTCCCTTTAAAAAAAGAAAAGATTTTGGGGCGCCTGGGTGGCTCAGTGGGTTAAGCCGCTGCCTTCGGCTCAGGTCATGATCTCAGGTCCTGGGATCGAGTCCCACATAGGGCTCTCTGCTCGGCAGGGAGCCTGCTTCCTCCTCTCTCTCTGCCTGCCTCTCTGCCTACTTGTGATCTCTGTCTGTCAAATAAATAAATAAAATCTTTAAAAAAAAAAAAAAAAAAAAAAAAAAAAAAAGAGAAGATTTTATTTATTTATTTGACAGAGAAAGGGAGCACAAAAAGGGAAGTAGCAGGCAGAAGGAGAGGGAGAAGCAGGCTCCCCACAGAGTGGGGGGAGCCTGATGTGGGACCTGATCCCAGGACCCCAGGATCATGACTGCGGAAGGCAGTCACTTAACCAAGTGAGCCATCCCGGTGCCCTGCATTTCCCTTCTTGATTTTAAGATGTGTAAGGGGTAATACCACCATAACAAAATATATCCACTTATCTTAAGATCATCCAGAATTTAAAATATTAAAATATTTAAAAAATAAATTGGAATGAGAGACTATGGACTCTGAGAAACAACCTGAGGGTCTTGAAGGGGCAAGTGGTGGGAGGTTGGAAAACAAGGTGGTGGGTATTGAGGAGGGCACATATTGCACTGGGAGCACTGGGTGTGGTGCAAAAAACAATGAATACTGTTACGGTGAAAAGAAATAAAAATAAATAAATAAGTAAATTGGAGATTTGGAGAATAACTTGTATCAACATCAGTGATGCACTTTCATGATGTCTGGGTTAGGTTAAGATTAAACTAATTTGCTCTGATTGGGGCTAGGGGACAGGGAGGGAAACTTGACAAGATTTAAAAGTAACAGGCTCTGGATAATTTGCACAGACGAAAAGCAGCACGTTTTCATAAATTTATAAATGGATGAAACCTCAAGAAAAGATTTTGGTCCAATATTTTGTATACAAATAGCTAAAGCTTTACTGTGTTTTTCTTATCTGTAGCCCTCAAAGAAAGTATCTTCATAGCTTCTTCAGGATAGCTTAGGGTTATACCCTTTTAAATACGAAAACAGAATTTTATGATTTAAAAAAAACTTTTTTTTAAAAAAGATCTTATCTTTTTTGTTAAAAAGCAGGGGGAGCAGCAGGCAGAGGGCTCTCTGCTGAGCAAGGAGCCCCATGTGGGACTTGATCCGAGGACCCTGGGAACATGACCTGAGCAGACACTTAACCGACTGAAGCACCCAGGCATCCCCAGAATTTTAATCGTTTTGATTGAAAATACTTCTAAAGTATGTTACCTTGTTTTGTTTTTAAAAGAATATCCTTAAAACAAATTTGATAATTATGAGATAATCATTAGGATCATTACATAAGTCTACTGTTTTATAATATGATAAGACCCTGAGGACCCAATTAGTACAAAGTGATTTTCTAGAATAAGTTGGCCTAACTGGTGGGTTTCTTATGTTACTCCTGTAGTTTATAGATCCCCCCCGCCCCCTTTCTTGCTGTCTTCTCTTCTGTCACTTCTTCCAAGCTATGAGACTAACCATAGACTTCTATTTTTCTGATTAAACCAAAATAATAGCTTGCTGGACATACTTATTTTTAAAAATCATTTATTAATTTATTTGACAGAGATAGAGAGAGTGCAAGGCAGTGGAGGAGGGAACATAAGCAGGATGAGTGGGAGAGGGAGAAGCAGGCTTCCCACTGAGCAGGGAGCCTGACTTGGGGCTCGATTCCAGGACCCTGGGATCATGACCTGAGCCCAAGGCAGATGCCTAATGACTAGCCACCCAAACGCCCCTGGACATATTTAACAGTAAGAGCAAACAGGCACTGATCAGGAGTTTAAGGAAACTTTTCTGAGAATAAAGTACATGAGTATTAGAACGATGCTGCTCAAAGTCTTTATTGCTTCTGCCTCTTAGCATTAAGATAAATGAGATTGTTGGGCAGCTTTATTCCAAAAAGTTAACATACTTATCATTGTGCTCTGAGTGGTTAACTCATTTGTTAGAGAGCACACCGCCGAAGGATCTTTAACAACAGTCCCCACATTAGAATTGTATATTCCAGGCACCTGGGTGGCTCAGCTGCATGAGCAACTGCCTTCAGCATAGGGCTCTCTGCTCAGCCAGGGTCTACTTCTCCCTCTGACCTTCCCGCCTCTCCTGCTCGTTCTCTCTCATTCTCTATTACATAAATTAAAAATCTTTTTTAAATTGTGTATTTCAGTTAATAAATTTAAATGACAATTATGAATATACATTTTCCACCCTAATCCCCAATTAACAATTACTTTACCCTAGAGCCTAACTAAGGCTAACCAAACTCAGACTCTTCAACAGAAACCAAGATAAATTATATCAAACTATCCTTCGTTCCACTGGAAAATGGAAAAAATGATCAGGTTTTTTTCCCTCCCTTATTATTTTTTAAACTAGGAAGTGTAGCAGTGCTCAAAATTAGTTAGGTACTAAATCACCTGTAGCAATTGTAAAAATAAATATATCCACAATTCACTCACTGTGAAGTGGACACTGACTGACTTCATAATATCCCTTCCACCACAAAAGTCTGGTTATTTATGGTAATTCCTCAAGGATGAACTGGCCTAAGCCAATTTGGCCCAGTGAGATACAAGAAGTAGCTTGCTTTTTGGCTTCTGGGTAAGAGAGGTCCTTCTCTTTTCTTATAGTAGATAAATGCTGCATTTTTTAAGGCAGACAGCCATCCTAGGTCTTTGAGAACTTTAGACAAAGCCTGTCATTTGAGGTAAATTTTCTCATTGTTTAAGCCAGTTTTGAATGAGACTTACGTTACATTCAAAAGCATTTTGAATTCTGAAAAAGCCCTACTGTTCATGATATATGACCAAGGCTGAAAGGCACAGGGTTATAGAAGTAACAATCAGAAATTCAAAAGGAATTAAACAAAGTGGAGTCATGTCAAGACCTGGAAGAAAAGACAACAGTAAGAATCCAAACCTACCTATAGTGATTATCACAGCACTAAGTCTACCAATACCATTTAATAACTAACACAAATCTATAGCAGTTAGTCCAAAGACTTACATTAACTTCAAATACAATGTCCCCACCCCCACCCCGCCCTGAAATCTACTTCAATATAGAAAATAAAACCAAACACTCTTGGCAAACTAGCTCAAAATGAAACTGTTTGAAGTTTAAAATGCTAAAGATTTGTTAGTACAAGAGGAAAGCTAATGAGCTCATTTTTTTTTAAGCTTTTATTTATTTATTTGACAGATGGAGATCACAAGTAGGCAGAGAGGCAGGAGAGGCAGGCGAGGCAGGCGGGGCGGGCGGGGGGGGGGGGGGGTGGGGGGGGGTGGGGGTGGGGAGCAGGCTCCCTGCTGAGCAGAAAGCCCGATGCAGGGCTCTATCCCAGGACCCTGGAATCATGACCTGAGCTGAAGGCAGAGGCTTTAACCCACTGAGCCATCCAGGTGCCCTGCTAATGAGCTAATTATTAAATGAAAATTCTTTTTATACATTTTTTTTTTGTCAAGAATAATCACTAGCTGATTTTATAGGTGTTCTGCTTTAAGGCTAATAAAGAACAGACTTAAATGAGAATATACTTTCTTTTTTTTTTTTTTTTTTTTTTTTT
>NC_081563.1:73329583-73338039 GCF_022355385.1 Mustela nigripes | reverse complement strand
GGGCGCCTGGGTGGCTCAGTGGGTTAAGCCGCTGCCTTCGGCTCAGGTCATGATCTCAGGGTCCTGGGATCGAGTCCCGCATCGGGCTCTCTGCTCAGCAGGGAGCCTGCTTCCTCCTCTCTCTCTCTCTGCCTGCCTCTCTGCCTACCTGTGATCTCTCTCTGTCAAATAAATAAATAAAATCTTTAGGAAAAAAAAAAAACGTTGCAGTTTCTAAGACTTAAGGCCTTTGATGACACAACTGATAAATAAATAAGAGTTACCGTAAAGACTAAAAATTTTCTAATAGCTTGCAGGTTATAGATTTTGTTTAGCATAGCTACATTTAATTACTTTAATTAATAAGTTAATTAATTACATTCTTTCTTCACTTTATTGCTATAATGTAGGTATCAGTCAGAAAGGCTAACTGCAGTAATGAACAACTCCAAAAATCTCTGGCTTAAAAGAACAAATTTAGGGGTGCTTGGGTGGCTTAGCTGGTTAAGTGACCAACTCTTGATTTTTGCTCAGGTCATGATCTCAGGATTGTGAAATCAGAGAGCCCTGAGTCAGGCTCTTTGCTAGGCATGGAGCCTGCGTTAGATTCTCTCTCTCCTTCTGACCCTGCCCTGCTCCCCCATGCCCTGCCTGCCTGCTCACATGCATGTAGCTCTCTCAAAAAACAAACACAAACACAAAAACAAAAAACAAAAACCACAAAAACCAACCAGATTTATTTCTTCCTCACTGTATGTCTATCACTGGCTGGTGGAGAGCTCTGCTCTCTATAATCCTTCTCTTCTGGATCTCAGGCTATGGAGTAGCTATTCTCTGAAACACTGTAAGTGGCAGCAGCAGAAGGAAAGAGAGATCATACTGGCAATTAAATGACTGGCCTGGAAATGACACACTCATTTTCATTCACAACTCTTTGGCCAGAACTGTTGACATGGCCCAGTGACAGAAGGTTAGGAAATGCCAGATGGAAGAGAGCCAAAAATATTTAGCAACCGGTATAAATAACTACCCCAAGTGCCCAGCCTAATGACACAGAAAGAGGTTAAACAAATGTTTTTTAGTGAAACAGATTTGAAAAACTATTACTTCAAATAGTCCTATCATCACTAAACAAAATCAGGACCATAACAAAACTCACTGAAGTCACAACATCCTTCTTATAGACACTACCAGAGTCTAGGAGAATCCACAGCAAATGCTTTAATAAATAATTTTTTAAAATAAAGAACTGATAACAATGTCTATATATCTGTATCTATACAAACAGATACACACATAAACATATTCTTCTAAAGAAACACTACAGTTCAGGGAAAGAGAGATGGCAATGCTAGCCCAAATTCAAAGTTTTTAAGATATTTAATTTATCCTAAACAGTGTTAGCTTCCCATGCCATAATCAGAAGCAACAAAACTTTTAAAAGGGTTCTGTACAAAAAAAAAAAAAAAAGGGTTCTGTACAGAGACGCCTGGGTGGTTCAGTTGGTCAAGCATCTGCCTTTGGCTCAGGTCATGATCCCAGGGTCCTGGGATAGAGTCCCGCATCAGGATCCTTGCTCATCAGGGAGTCTGCTTCTTCCTCCGCCTGCCACTCTCCCTGTTTGAGCTCTCTCTGACAAATAAATAAAATCTTTATAAGAAAAAAAAAAAAGGTCCTGTACATGGTCAAGTTAGCAAACATCACAAACTTAAATGTTATGTAGGTCACAGGTAAAGAAAATGAGTGAAGTTCAATATTAAGAAATGGTGGGGGAATGCAGACAATTGGAGTTTATGGTTCCTCATATGGTTCATCCTCACCCAGTGCTAAACCATGGCCAACTGCTGCCATGTTAGAATTCAACCCAGTGATATCAGGTGATACATAATGTTAAAGAAACCTAGGAATCAAGATTATGTGAAATTTCACATTTAAAATGCTGGATAACAATTGAATTTATTTTTTAGGAGCACTGTGCAAAACAAATAAAACATTCTGTTGGTCGGATCAGTTTGCTGGCTACAAATCTGAAACCTCTGGGCTAGGCAAAGTCAAAGCCCTTTTGTGCACACATCTTTTGTGAAGCTGCCCAATTCCTGACTGTTGTCTCGGGCATCTTAGCAAAAAAAAAATAAGACCTTATTTTATTGGAAGGATCTTGAAGTAAACTAGCAGTCTGTCAAAAGAGACCTAAAATACCTTATACATTTCTGTTTTTGAACTTTTAAAATACATAAATATAAAAATTACTACAAGCATTTTTAGCAGAAGCTCCTAAAGTAGTATTTTAATGAAATCAAGGCATGAGAAGTTAGTTCTTTTGCAAGAATTAAACAAAGAGAACCAACAGATTTATACCCAAAGATCATCTTCCAAATCCAACTAAAGAGTTTTAAATTTTTCTGAAGTACTGTCCTTCATATATACAGTGCTATACTATGGAGCACCAACAGACATGACTTTGGTTGTTTTGGGAATAAAAATTTGTTGTAAAGCTATAGACATTCCACAGTGCATCCTAATAATGACTGATAGAGAAGCATTTATGAAATTGCTTATCTTGATCTATATGACTTTTGCTTCATTTAGCACTGTTCAAATTAAACTTAACTCCCAGCTCATTACAACTTCAGTGTTATGCTGAAGATACTGTGCTATAATAATTAATAAGCCTATGGAAACAGCTTTTCTCCCTTTAGTCCTTTTATGAGAGATAAAAGTTCTATGTAGAAAAAAATTATGTATATGGGCATTCTTTGAATTTCAAGTTTTTACTAAGAAACACCTTCCATATATTTATATTTACTCCATACATTTTATTATAAATTATATAATTGTATTAGACTATAAATATGCTATATACTGTAAATGTTTATATTCTTCTGTTATCACTCATAGACAGATTTCAAATTTTTAAACTTCAACTGATAAAGACTGAGTTATCACAAGACAGGTCTTGCTAGCCAATCACTCAATTTTAGCAGGTGTCATCTTATTTTCCATAAGGAATATTTGATTATTTTACAGTGTTCTGAGAAATGTAAATGGCAAACAGACAAAGAACAAAGATGCAAAAAAGAGAAGACCAAGGGTGGGGGTCGCCTAAGTGGCTCAGCTGGTTAAGCAGTTAAGTGTCTGCCTTCCCCTAAGGTCATGATCTCAGGGTCTTAGGATCCAGCCCTGCATTAGGTTCCCTGCTCAGGGGGAAGTCTGCTTCTCCCTCCCCCAAGACCCTCTACTCTCCTCTCCTCCAGCCCTCACTTGCTCTAATGAATAAATTAAAACACTTCCCAAAAAAAAAGAAGGTTTATATTTAATTTGGGAAAGGTTATCAGAAATTATCACTGTTCCTTTTATTTGATTTATATGTCTTCATAGCATTTATCATATCACCTAATATTACTTACCATTTGTCTTATATTAGACTGTAAACTCCATCCAAACAGGACTCTGGTTTGTACATGGCTAAACCGTGTACCATTAATGCCTAGTTCTCGGTAATACGTATAGCAGATGCTCGATATCTGCTCAAAGAATATACTGACTACTTTTTCCTTCTTTAACATACTGAAAGTGACAAGTTATACATTAAGAGGTTTTCCAGGGGCACCTGGGTGGCTCAGTGGGTTAAGTGGCTGCCTTTAGCTCAGGTTATGATCCCAGGGTCCTGGAATCCAGCCCAGTGTCAGAGCCTGCTTCTCCCACTCCCTCTGCCTGCTGCTCTGCCTATTTGTGCTCTGTCAAAGAGATAAAAAATATTTAAAAAACAAAAAAGGAGGTTTAGTATTAAATCAATTTTGCATTTCTGGGATTAACCCCACTTGATTATGATGTTTTCCTTCATTAACATAAGCTGGGTTTAATTTGCTAATGTTTTAAGTTTCTGCATCCCTATTCATAAGATTAAGTTATTAAGTTACATCCTTTCTTGTACTGTCATTGGCTATTTTAGGTATCAAATATTTTTATATTATTTCACTACTGTATTATACTAGTATAAATGCTCTACAAATACTTGCTGAACGATTAGTCTTATAAAATGGAGAACTGTTTTTTTTCTCTGTAACTAAAATTTTGAGGTTTGGTTTACCTTTGGTGAGGAAGCTGGTACATATAAATTTGTTCTTTGTTTTCTACTGAGTGTTATTGGTGATTAACTTATTAGTGTTATGTATTTCTAAGCTTAATTTGGCAAATTACATTTTTCTAAAAAACTATGCCATCTAAGATTCAAATTTATTGACAAAGTATTCATGAGTTACCTTAGGATTCATAAAATTCTTTTTCTATCATCTACTGTTCTTTTTTTTTTTTTTAAGATTTTATTTATTTATTTGAGCGAGTAGGAGGAGGGTGAGGGGAAGGGCAGGAGAGGGAAAAGCAGACTCTCTGATGAGTAGGGAGCTCAATGCAGGGCTCAACCCTAGTACCCTGAGATTACCACCTGAGGTGAAGGCAGACATTTAACCAACTGAGCCACCCAGGTACCCCTATTGTCTACAGGTCTTTATACTGATCCCATTATTTGTCTTTCATTTCATTAATTTCTACTTTATATTTATTTTTATTGTTTGTGTTTGGCTTTATTCTTTTGTTATTTTACTATTCCAAGGGTTGAAGACTTAATTATTTTATATCCAATCTTTTAAAATATCACTCTATTAAGCCAACAAATGTATCTTCATGTTAGTTACAATCTGTAAGTTCTGACATGTAGTGTTTCTGGGTCAGCGTTCTAGTACTCTATAATGTCTAATGTATTTTCTCTTACCTCATTAAGTACTACAGTTAGTTCTCAGAAGTTGTTTAAATGTAATTTTTAACCTCATCATTGTTGCTGATTTCTCATTTAATTACAATAAGCTCCAAGAACATGCTCTAAATGACACAGATTCTATGAAAACTGATAAAATTTCCACTGTGACTTAATACAGATTGAACTTTTGTAACTTAAATTTTATATACCTGGAAATAAGGTATATGTTCTCATGAGCATGAGCTTGCGTGTATACAGGGTTCCATCTCTATTCAATAAAGCTCGTCAGTTTTGTTTAATTTTCTGTATCCGAAGTCTGTGAGCTATGTCTATGTAGACTTGTCTACTTTTCTGTATTTTTGGCTTTATAAGTTCTTCATGTATATCAAAACTATCACACTTTATTCTGTATTTCACACTTTAAAAAAAAAAAAGATTTTATTATTTATTTGATAGAGATCACAGGTAGGCTGAGAGAGGAAGGGAAGCAGGCTCCCCACTGGAGCAGAGAGCCCGATGCAGAGACCCTAGGATCATGACCTGAGCCGAAGGCAGAGGCTTTAACCCACTGAGCCACCCAGGCAGGCCCCCCTATATTTCACACTTTTTGACAGTGTGCCTAAATAATGAATTCTAAGGCAGAAATAATTTTTTTCTTCATAAATGTGAAGACATATGCTCAAGTGTCTTTCAGTTTTGTTTTTGAGAAGTCCAATGATATTCTCCTATGTGATATTCACTGGTATGTGACTCCTCTTTCCCAGAAGCTTTTAAGTTTTTCTCTTTATTCCTGGATGTCCTGAAATTTCATTATGATATACCACAATACGGGCCTTTTATCATTCCCTCTCATGAATGTGTGGTGGACCCTTCTAATTTGCAAATTCCAGTCCTTTATTTTTGAGAAATTTTCTTGAAATATGTGTTTGAATTTCTTCCTCTCAATTTTCTTTTTCTTCTTAATATTTTAGAGGTGGGTGTCCCAGACTAACAATTCTACTTTACTCTTCTACTATTTCTCTTTTTCTTGTCCATATTCCGTATTTTTGGTCTTTTGATCCTAGTTTCTGGGAGACTTAATTTGCATATTTAAAATTCTTGTATGGGTTTTACTTATTTTCATTCTCCTGCTTATACAAAGACAACTATTCTGAAATGTTTAACACTAATCTTTATCACAAAACAAGCATTAGTTTGTATATATTGTGTGATGAGCGTTCTTGATCACCTTTCCCTTTCACAAGATACCACATTGATACAACATTGATCACACTTTACAGAGCAAGAAGTGGCAACTACCAGACTTAATTCTAAGACATTTACACACCTGGAGATGGGAAATAAATCTGGTAGAAGTTCTGGGGCCTTTAACTTCTATGAAATTTCTATGGGTCTAGTGATGTGAGGCATTTTGAGATATCCTTTCTAAGGTGAATGATAAGCTGTTGCATCTGACCTCCTACAATTAAAAGGCAAACAACTGGGCCTAGTGGGCCTCTTCTGATTTTGGAGGCAACACATTCCTTTCTCATTGGGGTGTGTTACTCTGGCCTATTTACTCAGTGATCCGAAAAGGTGCTAGTTTTGAGTGGGCTTAGAGCAGAAGGCGGCTCTGCAATAGGTCCAAAATGCTCTGACTCGCACTATGTGATCCAGGAGATGTAACAGTACAGGAAGTGTCAATGGCAGACAAGGATGATGTATGGGACCTTTTCCAAGTTCCTATAGGAGGAAAATGGCAGCGCAGGACTTCAGGTATTTGGAGTGAAGCCCTGCCATCCCCTGCAGATAACTCCTCTATCTCTCTCTTTTTTTTTTTTTTTAAGATTTTATTTATTTCAGAGAGAGAGGGAGAGAGGGAGCACAGGCAGACAGAATGGCAGGCAGAGGCAGAGGGAGAAGCAGGCTCCCTGTCGAGCAAGGAGCCCAATGTGGGACTCGATCCCAGGATGCTGGGATCATGACCTGAGCCGAAGGCAGCTGCTTAACCAACTGAGCCACCCAGGTGTCCCAACTCCTCTCTTTTTAAGAAACAGCTTTTGGCCTGCTACTGGGCCTTAGCCGAGACAAAACACACTTATTCATGGGTTACATGATGTTCCCACATGACCTGAGCTGCTCATCACCACCTGGGTGTTATCTGACCCACAGCGCCATCAAATTGAGCCTGCACTGCAGCACTCCATCATCAAATGGAGTTCCCGAACACATCCTGATGGTCCAAGAAGTTCCATGAAGATGTAGCCCAAGAGCCCAAGTTCCTACCCCTGCCATACTACCTGCTCTCTCCCAAGCAAGCCTGCACCTAGAGCTCTGGGGAGTTCCCTCCCATCAGCTGACAGAGAAAGAACTCAAGCTTAGTTTACAGATGGCTCTGCATGATATGGTGCCTGAAGGCAGACAGCTGCAACACTACAGCTTCTTTCTAGGGTATCCCTGAAAAACAGTGGTAAAGGGAAATCTTCCTCGGGGGCAGAACTTAGCACAGGGCACCAGGTTGTTCATTTTGCTTGAAAGGAAAAATGGCCAGACATGTGATTAAATACCAATTCACGGGCTGTGGTCCATGATTTGGCTAGATGGTCAGGGACTTGGAAGGAAGAGAATTGGAAAACTGGTGGCGAGTGAGTCTGGGAAAGAGGTATGTGCATAGACCTCACTGAATGGGTGAAAACATTAAGATCTTTGTGTCTCAAGTCAAAGCCCACCAAAGGGTAACCTCAGCAGAAAAATAGCTGAATAATCAAGTGGCCAACATGATTTGTTCTGTGGATACCAGTCAGTCTCTTTTCTCACCCATCTCTTTTCCCATGGTCCCCAGTGGGCTCATGAACAAAGTGGCTGGGGTAATAAGGATGGGAGGTTATACATGGACTCAAGACCTGAGACTTCGACCCACCAAGGCAGGCCTGGTTTCAGCCACTGCTACGTTCGCAATCTGCCAGCAGCAGAGACCAACACTGAATCTCTTATATAGCACCATTCCCTGGGGTATCAGCCTGCTAGCAGGCTGATTATATTGGGACCTGCTTTCATCATGTAAGGCGCAGCATTTGTTCTTAATTGGAATAGATACTTATTCTGGATGTGGATTTGCCTTCCCTGAATGCAAAGTTTCTACCTAAACTGCTATCTGTGGACTTACAGAATGCTTTATCCATGCTCATGGTTATAGCACTGCTTCTGATCAAGGGAATTAACTCCATCCAAAGTACAGCAATAGGCCCATGCTGGTAGAATCCACTGGTCTCACCGTGTGCCCTAGCATTCCGAAGCAAATGGCTTGATAGAATGATGAAATGGCCTTTTGAAGACTTAGTTACAGTATCACCAGCCTGATGGCAATTATCTTGCACGACTGGGGCCAGATTCTCCAGGAATACCACTATTTGATACACGATGACATTTGTCTCATAGACAGGATGCACATTCCAGGAATCAAGGGGTAGAAATGGAAGTGGCACCACTATTACTCCCAGTGACCCTCACCGTGTGCCCTAGCATTCCGAAGCAAATGGCTTGATAGAATGATGAAATGGCCTTTTGAAGACTTAGTTACAGTATCACCAGCCTGATGGCAATTATCTTGCACGACTGGGGCCAGATTCTCCAGGAATACCACTATTTGATACACGATGACATTTGTCTCATAGACAGGATGCACATTCCAGGAATCAAGGGGTAGAAATGGAAGTGGCACCACTATTACTCCCAGTGACCC
>NC_081563.1:73305207-73329573 GCF_022355385.1 Mustela nigripes | reverse complement strand
ACCTACAAAATTTTTGCTTTCTGTCTCTATGACCTTATGCTCTACTAGTGGTCTAGAGGTCTCAGTTCCAAATGAAGGAATGCTTCCATTCCATATCCACAAGACCTAACAATGATCCCACTGAACTAAATGGAAGTTAAAACTGCTACCTGGACATTCTGGACACTTCATGCTCCTGAATAAACCAATTAAAGAAGGGGGTTACTATGTTTGGATGGATGGAACAAGGGAAATCTGGACTGCCACTCCACAATGAAGAGTATGTCTGCAGTATAGGAGACCCTCAAGGGCATCTCTCCATGTTACCATGCCCTGTAATTAAAATCAATGGACAACTACAACCCAGTTCAGGCAAGACTACTAATGGCTCAGACCTTTCAAGAATGAAGGTTTGGGTCACTGTACCAAGAACGATGACCAGCTGAATTTCTTGCTAAAGGAAAAAGTAATATAAAATGGGTACTGGACAAAAGTAGTCATAAATGCAAGCTGTAACTGCGGAACCAGTTACAGAAATGAGGACTGTAACTGTCATAAGTATTTCTTCCTTATATATTTCTGTGCCTGTGTACGTTTGTATATATAAAGTATCTTTTTCTTCTCTCTTCTATTTCCTTACCATTTAATACAAGATACATATCCTAATACTTTATATTATATTTATTATAATTTATAAAGTACATATAAAAATAACATCACAATATTTAAGTTATGGGATATCAAAGAGAAGAGTTAAACATCAAGGACTCTGCATCCTCTCTGGTGAAAGATTTGGGATGTTTTGGGTTGTACACAGGATACTTGTATGTTGGGTAGAAGTATGGCCTTGTTATTATCTATGTAGACTCTAAGTATGTTTAAGGAGAGGTCTCTGGGTGTCAGTTTGACAAGGGGTGGGCTTGTGATGTTTAATTTTATGTGTCAACTTGGAGGATGCTTTGGACAAGTTTAATACTAAACTGGTGAACTCTGAGTAAGGAGATTGCCCTCCATAATGTGGGTTGACCTCAATCAGCTGAAGGTTTGATTAGAACAAAAAGAGCTTCACCAAGCAAGAGGAAATCCTCTAGCAGACTGTCTTTGGACTCATCTGCACCATCAGCTATCCTAGGTCTCCACTCTGCCGGCCCACACTGCAGATTTTGACTTTCCAGCCTCTATAATCATGTGAACCAGTTCTTCATAATATCTCTCAATCTCTCAGTATCTCTCTCCCAACCTATTTATATATATATATATATATATATATAAAATCTCCATCCTATTGGTCTATTTCTCTGAAGAACTCTAGCACACTGATTTTTCATTTATATAAATGTTACTGTTACTACCACATCATTCTCTTTCTTGCATTTCCTGCTATATACTATGTGCACGTGTACATTTAATTTGTTGCTTCTAACTGTTGCATATTAGTTCATGTGTGTATGAATTGTATCCCTCAAGGATATGCTGAAGTCCTAACCACTGGTAGGCAGTGACCCAGTAAGTGCGACCTTATTTGGAAATAGTCTGTAGATATAATCAGGTTAAAATGAGGTCATTAGGGTGGGCTCTAATCCATTATAACTGATGTCCTTGTAAGAGCAAAACACCATGTGAAGAGCCATAGGGAGAATGCCATATGACAACTGAGGCAAAGACTGGATTGATACAGGGATAATCCAAGGGTTAAGAGCCACCACCATGATCTAGGAACAGGCAAGGAAGGATTCTACCCAGAGTCTCAGAGGGAACATGGCCCTGCTCACACCCTGATTTTGGACTTCTAGCCTTCAGAACTATGAGAGAATAAATTTCTGTTGTTTTAAGCCATCCAGTTTGTGATACTTGGTTAGGGCAGCTCTAGGACTCTAATACAATGTGCAATCACAAATTTTACCCATCTACACTCAGACTAGTATGAGACAACCAGACTGCCTCCAACTTCTGATGCTACAAACGATACTGCAGTAAACATCCATGTACATATCCCCTATGAAATTCTTACAAAGACCTTGAGAGACAAATCTAGAAATGAAATTACTAGACTATAGGGTGTTCATATTCTTAAGCACCACTAGACTGAGCTCTGGAAAGGTTACAGTGTCTATACTACTATTAACGTTCAGCATATCCAGTGTAGTAGTTTTTAGAAAGTCCACAAATTCTTTGATACTTCTGTCTTCATGAGTAAAGCCTTATTCTCTTCCCCTAAATACTGGCCAGACTTAGTAGTGACTTGCCTCTAATTACTAGAAATTTCTCTCCAAGAGGTCGTAAAAAGCATAGTGGCTTTCTGTTTGGTCCCTTTTAGATCACTTGCTCTGAGGGAAGCGAGATGCCATGCATCTTAGTCAGTTTAAGCTGCTATAACGAAACAAACTGAGTGACTTGTCAACTACAGAAATTTATTTTGCAGTTCTGTAAGCTGGAAGCCCAAGATCATAACATGAACATGGTTAGGTTCTGGTGAAGGCCCTTTTCCAGGCTACAAATGACTGATCTCTTCTAGTATTCTAACATGGTGGGAAAAGGCTAGCTATTCAAGAGGGCTCTACTCTTATGACCTAATCAGCTTCCAAAGGCCCCACCTCCAATACAATCACATTGGGGATTAGATTCTAATATATGAGCTTTCAACAAACTTTGGGGGAGACATAAGATTTACAAAAATATAAAACAATGCTACCCTATTACTTGTTTTGAAAAGGTTATTTTTCGGGTGCCTGGGTGGCTCAGCTGGTTAAGCGCCTGCCTTTGTCTCAGGTCAAGAACCCAGGGTTCTGGGATCAAGTCCCAATGGGGGTCCTAGCTCAGTAGGGATTTTCTCAATGAATTTTTTCTCTTAAGAATTTTCTGCAGTGATGAAAATGTTCTATGCTTTGTAGCCCAATATGGTAGTCACAGTGAAGTGCTACATTCCCTCTATATAACCACTTCATGGTTAATGTGACTGAGGAACTAAATTTTAAATTCTAAGAATTTTAATTAATTTTAATACAGTCACATATGACAAGTGGCTACCATACTGAACAGCCCAGGTCTATAGCGCTACTCCTCACCTTGTACTTATCTTCCTATCTATATGTTTTTCATTCTCTTTTATGCCTTTTTTGAAGGATGCAATAGGTACAATTAAAAAAAACCTGAAAAATTACTATTTCACTATTATAGCTTCCTTCTAGTGGATTCCATGATTCTTGCTTTTTATTTATTTATATTTTACACAGCAGGAAATAATTGGTGGTAATGATAAAACTCTTGGAAATAGCAAAGTAGGGGCACCTGGGTGACTCAGTGGGTTAAGCCTCTGCCTTCGGCTCAGGATCGAGCCCTGCATTGGGCTCTCTGCTCAGTGGGAAGCCTGCTTCCTCCTCTCTCTCTCTGCCTGCCTCTCTGCCTACTTGCGATCTGTCAAATAAATAAATAAGATCTTATAAAAAAAAAAAAAGAAATAGCAAAGTATTTCAAGATACACAAAAAGATCACTGAGATTCCATAATGTACCCCAGATTTACAAAAAGGGCCTGATGGATTCATGCAACATAGAATGATTTTTTTTTTAAAGATTTTATTTATTTGACAGAGAGAGAGCACAAGTAAGGGGAACATCAGACATAGGGAGAGGAAGAAGCAGGCTCCCCACTGAGCAGGGAGCCAGATGCGATGCTTGATTCCAGGAACCCTGAGTCCATGACCTCAGCCGAAGGCAGACACTTAACCAACTGAGCTACTCAGGGTCCCCCATAGAATAATTTTTTAAAAACTAAAGTCTTTCTGCTCTTTGGAAGATCTCTAAGTAATAAAATACCAATGCTTTTAAGTGGTTGGAAGTGCTCAAAAAATAGAAAAAATTAGTATTAGTCCAATTGATCTTGATAACATACTAAGGGGTAAGCTTTCTTCACTCTCTTGAGTTCTGCTGTCCTATAGTCATAGATTTTATTTCTATTCTTTTCATGATTACCCTTAAGGTAAAAGAAATAAAAGCAGCAGCAGCAAACATGTACTGAGTGCTTTCATGTACTGAGTACTGTTCTAATGGCTTTATGCGCATTGCATTTAATCCTCCCCATAACACTATGAGGATTATTGTCATCCCATTTATAGATAAGAAAATTTAGGCACAGTAAGTTGTAGTAACCTTAATGTCACACAGCTAGTAAGGGATAAGCTAGGATTTCATCCAGATAGTCTGGCTGCAGTGACACAAAAATAGCTATTTTTATAATATGCCTTAGAATTTCCAGTATTTCTGTACTTCTTATGAAAAAATAATTCTAGCACTTTTTTTAAGATTTTATTTTTAAATAATCTCTATATCCAACCTGGGGCTTGAACTCAACCCCAAAATCAAGAGTTGTATCCTTTATCAACTCAGCCAGCCAGGTGCCCTGAATTGTAGCACTCTTTACTCAATGTAATCCCCTTTCTTATAATTGTCTAGTATTTTGGTTCTATCTTTAAAAATATTATACATATTTACAATCAATAGTCTTGATTTATTAACATATTTTGCCAATTCTTCACTCATGATGTGTTTATCCAATTCCTCCCTCTCTCTAGTTTACTATTCTTCCTGCTCAAGTATATCCTTTGGTTCTTGCACCAAGTTTTTACAGGTGATGAACTCTTAATTTTTGTGTATATACGCATTCTGGGCCTCATTCTTGCTGAACTGATAGTTTAAATGGGTATAAAAATCAAGTTACATAGCTATATTGCCTCTACATTTTGAGGAAAGAGCATTTTACTAACTTCTGCAAATTATTGTGCTGGTAAATACACCATCTGTATAACTGATACTTTGGTGTAGGCACTCTGGTTTTTTTCATCATTTTAAAGAACTTTATTATATTCTAAAATTTCACTATGGAGCATTGAGAAGTTGACTCTTTTTTATATTTATCCTGCTAAATAATTGTTTGGTAATGTGTAATATCAATATGGAAACTGCGTTTTACTTCAATTTAAGTCCTCATATGTAAAAAAGGTACATTATCTACATGATGGGGGTTGCTGTAAAAATAAAACATGAATTTACTGTCTATTTAGAATAATCAATAAATTATTGCTATTAATATCACAACCACTAAATAGTAGTTACTATTACCAAAATTCCTTGTGTCTTCCCATGGATATAAAGCTGCCTAATTGCTACTTAAGTGCTTTCAAAAATATTTTGCCATGCTTAATACATAAATTACATATCACTTATGTATCAGAAGTCCATACACTGATATCAGATATTTATTAATATGGAAAAGAGGTTCTGGTGAGTTTTCAGAAACTTCACTGCCAACTGTATTATTATTATTTTATTAAAAGGTATTATTTAGTTGACAGAGATCACAAGTAGGCAGAGAGGCAGGCAAAGAAGAGAGAGGAGGAAGCAGGCTCCCTCCTGAGCAGAGAGCCAGATTTGGGGCTCGATCCCAGGACGCTGAGATCATGACCTGAGCCGAAGGCAAAGGCTTTAACCCACTGAGCCATCCAGGCGCCCCTGCCAACTGTATTATTTAAAAAAAACCATTCAGGACATTGAAGAAGATTACATAGGATATTATCAAATATTTACTGATAATCCTCCATACAGTAAGCAAAAATGGATCTTTATGCTTATGTAAATTTATTTATTACATAAATGTAAATGACAGTAAGCACCTGAGCCTGACTTATGTGTAGCTACCACAAAAGCATGGGAACTCAAAAACAGGTGATTAAATACTGAATGAACCACTGAGTTTAAAAATTTGCAACAGGGCCAAAAAAAAAAGAGAGAGAGCGAGCTGCAAAATATGGTTCATTCAAGAACAATTTGTAGATTAGCCTGTCAAAAGAAGACTCGTACAAAAAAAAAAAAAATGGCAGGTGAAGTATAGACTTTGAATCTGGACTAAAGAATTTAGATTATTCTACAAGTGGTAAAGCCTTGAAGATAGGAGAGTGCTTAACTCAACTTTAACTTCTTTCTGGAAAAGAAACACCAAGACAAAGGGAACTGTGACATGAAGAGCGTACGATGACGGAGTTAAAATTCTGTCCTGGTATCTCTTCCATGTTCTCTGTCTGGCCCATTTCCTCTTACTAAGAATATCCTTTTTTCCCCTTTTCTTTATCTGTGACATACTCATTCTTCAAGATCTAGTTTAAACATTCACTTTCTCTGGCAAGTCTTTTCAAACCATTTCAGCTCTTAGACTAGTTTCCCCTCCACTCTTAAGTATTTCGTGTATACATTTATTCAGTAACATTTAACCTCATACATTAATAGTGGGATTATTTAAAAAAAAAATCTGGCAACATTTTTCAGACTTTAAAATGCAACTATTCCTTTAACACAATAACTCACACCTATGAAACCGAAATTGTGACATAAATATGTTAAGATATCTGTACAAAGATGTTTACTTCAATACTATAGTAGCAAAAATTAAGAACCTGAATATTAATCAATAGATATACATTTAACATAAATCATGGTCCATTCAGGTAATGAACTATTCTGCAACTATGAAAAATAAATAAGGTAATTTTAGATTTATACTGACACAGAAAAATGCCCAGGATATTATCTATGCAAAACCCAAAACTTAATTTACAAACTAATACATATACCGTGGTTTCTTTTTAATAAAGTATGTGTATTTATATACACATACATTAAGAAAAACTCAACAGTAAACACATACACAGTTAAGAGTTACCTCTGGAGAGTGGTAAGTCAGGGGAAGAGAACAAAACAGACTTTTCCTTTAAATTTTATATACTTCTATATTTAATTAATTCACTCAACAATCACTTAAAGATTTCTAGAGTGCCAGGCACTCATGACTTATACCATTCACTTGGCACTTACACATTAAACATTAAGAGAGAATATTTTATGTTTCTGTTTACTGCACTGAAACACCCTGAAGGCAAGCTTTTACTTTCCCATAGTAACAACCATAATAACTTACAATTAACTATTTACAGATTTACAGATTCACACAAATATGTAAAAGTATTTAAAAACGGAATGAATAGGGATGCCTGGGTGGCTCAGTTGATTAAGCAACTGCCTTTGGCTCAGGTCCTGATCTCAGGGTCGTGGGATGGGGCCCTGCATCAGGCTCCCTGCTCTGTGGGGAGTCTGCTTCTCTCTCTTCTTCTGGCCCTCTCCCAACTTGTGCATGCACACGCTCTCTCTCAAATGAAATATTTTTTTAAAAAAGATAAAAATGGAATGAATAAATTCATATCTAATTCATGACAGTTGTGCTTCTGAGAGGATAGAAGTGAGAATGGAATGGAATGAACCATACTTAAGAAAGAAGATTCAGCTCAATAATCAATATTTTATGTATAATTTTTCATAGAAACACATGATACTAATAATTTGTAGGTTAAGAAAGTGCAAATTTTTTTCCAGTCGATTATTACTTGCCTTAACTAGCACCCTTCACTGCACAGAACTTTTCACTTATGCAGCCTATTTATTTATTTATTATATGAGAGAGAGAGAGAGAGAGAGAGAGAATGAAAGGGCGAGCATGAGAGGGGAAGGTCAGAGAAGCAGTCCCCTGTTGAGCAGGAGGGCGATGTGGATGCGGGACTTGATCCTGCAACTCCAGGATCATGACCTGAGCTGAAAGTAGTTGCTCAACCAAGTGAGTCACCCAGGCACCCCAGGTAGTCAATTTATTGATGTTTCCTTAATGACTGATTTTTTGGGGCACTGCTGAGGAAAAAGTACTTTCTTCTAATTTCTTCTATGATTTTCTAAAAATATTGAGCTCTTATACTTGGAGGACATTATCCTAAGTGAAATAAGTCACTTAGAGTTGACCAAATACTGTCTAATTTCACTTACATGAGATCTCTAAAATACCAAACTCATAAAAGTAGAGTACAGGATAGTGGTTTCTAAGGGCTAGGGAGGAAAAGAAAATAAAGAGTTGCTATTCAATGGGTATAATGTTTGTTATGCAAGATGAGTAAGTTCTTCAGATCTGATAACATCTTGCTGATAGTTAAGAATATTATATTGTACACTTGAAACTGTGTTAAAAGGGTTTTTTACTCTAATAACAAAATTTTTTAATTGAAAAAAAGCTTTTTAATAATTTTAAATGCATTTCTAGTATTGTACAAAGTAGGAAATTAACTGAATGCTTCTCCAAATGAATAATCAATAATCTCAATATCATTTATTGATCAATAAATAATTTCCTTATTGATATGAAACACCACCATTATCATAAATGGGCACTAAGATTCAACAGTGGCAAAGAGCTCTGCCCTGGGAATCTTTACATGACTCATCAATATGGTTCACCTTATACTGAATAATATAATCGCCTTTTCCTCTTTTTTTACCAGTACAGCGGGGAGCCTGCTTCCTCCTCTCTCTCTCTGCCTGCCTCTCTGCCTACTTGTGGTCTCTGTCAGATAAATAAATAAATCTTTAAAAAAAAAATTAAGTCAATCTGTAACAAGCTATTGAAATTTACTTGTATATCTTTTTTAAGTTACTGAGTACAAGTATCTTAAAAACTTAATTTTTGTAATTTTTGTTTAGTTCAACTAAGGAGTTACAGAAAACTGGTAAGCCTCAATAGATTTAACAAACCACTAAACTGAAAAATGAACAGAATGAAAGTAAAATTCTGAAACAAGAACAGGTAACACCACCATCATTGACTGGGAGTCAAGAGACTAGGGCTCTAATTCCAACCACCACCCTGAACAATAAACCTAAAGAATTGCAACTACAGTTCTATATCCAATATTCTATAATTTCTAATTTAACATCTCTAAGATAATTAAAATATCTAATCCTCATAGCTGACAACAAAAAAAGCAAGGTATATAGTCTTCTTTAGCGGCCTACTTAAAGATTATTTATTTATTTACTTGACACAGAGATAGCACAAGTAGACAGAGCAGCAGGCAGAGCGAGAAAGAGAAGAAGCAGGCTCTCTGCAGAGCAGGGAGCCAGATGTAGGCCTCCATTCCAGGATCCTTGGGATCACAACCTGAGCCTAAGGCAGCTGCCTAACTGACTGAGCCACCCAGGTGCCCCTAGTGACCTACTTTAGATGTTTATCAAATGTTCTTTACACCAGTGTAAAACATCAATCTAATAATTTAAATTTGTTTTCCTTAGCTATCTCCTGAGCATACAGAAAAATAAAATTGAGCAACATCCTTTAGAATTACCTTCACCCAGAGCACCTGGGTGGCTCAGTTGGTTAAGTTTCTGCCTTCTGGACTCTATGACGTGGAGTCCTGGGATCAAGCCCCATATCAGGCTCCCTGCTCAGTGGGGAGCCTGCTTCTCCCTCACCCTCTCCCCCTGCCTGCTGCTCCCCCCTGCCTGTGCTCTGTGTGTGTGAGTGTGAAATAAATAAAATCTTTGAGAAAAATTACTTCGAACCATGTGAAATGTTTAGCCATCCTTTAGCTTATCCCTCTTTAGAGTAACACTTAAATTTTTCTAAAAGACATATTTTTCAACCACTTCAACATTTTACAAGTCTTATTATTATAAAATGGTATCATGTGTTTACACATACATAAACATACTTTAGGATGATTCATTCAATTGTAGTCCATATTGTTTTCTGCTTTACTTAGTTCTGGTTCAACATTTCTAAGTGACTACTCACTTTTTTGTTGTTTCTATAAAGATGAAGGTACTTTTTTCCCTTAGACCATTCCGAGTAATTTGATTTCTATTCTTGGTTTTCCAGGTACTTAACCCCAGCCCATTTTAAAAAATAATCTATGAACTTAATATGCTTAATAACTTAAATTAGTAATTATATGAACAAATCTTGGTCCAGAAAAGGAAGTTGGAGAGAAACAGAACTATTTACTAAATGCCTGTCTGCAAAATGGTTAGCAGTATTTTTGTAACTGGTAGCTTCCACATTATACAACTTTTAAAAATTTCTCAACTATCACAATACCAATATGACTACTTCATAAAATAAAAGCTGTATTTAAATCCACCTATGCTTCTCTTGTTCCTTCTTCAGCTACCAAAGTCACTGTTTCAGGAGAATAATCTAAGTTCACTTGTAATCAGCTCTTCATAAAACTATGTTGATTACTATCTAGAACTTACACTTAATGACCGATTTGCCCTAAGCCGTGTATCAGTAGGCCCCCCTCTTTTTTAAAGATTTGTTTATTTTAGAAAGAAAGCATGTGGGGTGTGGGAGAGAAAAGCAGACTACCCACTGACTGCAGAGCCTGATGCCAGGCTTGATTTCGTGACTCTGAGATCACGACCTGAGCCAAAATCAAAAGTTAGATACTTACCTGAGACTATGCCACCCAGGTGTCCCTAAGTGGCCCCGACTTTTACTTTTTTTTTTTTTTTAAGATTTTATTTATGTATTTGAGAGAGACTGAACATGCAAGAGAGCACAAGCTGGGGGGCGGCGGCGGCGGAGAGATGGGGAGAAGCAGACTCCCAGCAGACTCTCAGGCTCAAGCAGGGAGTCTGAGCCAAAGAATGCTTAACTGAATGAGCCACCCAGGCATTCTACAGCCCCTTTAAAAACAAAACAGAACAGTTCACCTATTTCAATGAAGGTTTTTAGTATATTTTCTAATAAGAAAAAGTCTTCTTTTAATGTTTACAAGTAGTCTATAAGATGATCAGAAGACTGGTCAAATGTGAGGTAAGTTAATTCCAAATCTAGTAACTAATTTTAGACTGCAAAGACCCATATTTTTTGAAAGCCAAGGCCTATTCTTACTTATTCTCAAACACACCGGGTCCCACAATCCAAAACTTCTAAGAATATAGTATCTTAGAAAGGGAAGGTTGGTTTGTTGTTTTTTTGACTGATAATGGTGAAACAATTTCCCTTAGCAATCTGTTTCAACTTAATAAACTGACAGTCATTAATTCTTTCAGGGCTAACTCCAGTTTTTTTTGTTTGTTTGTTTGTTTTTTTATTTATTTGAGAGAGAGACAGTGAGAGAGAGCATGAGCAAGGAGAAGGTCAGAGGGAGAAGCAGACTCCCCATGGAGCTGGGAGCCCGATGCGGGACTCGATCCCAGGAATCCAGGATCATGACCTGAGCCGAAGGCAGTCGTCCAACCAACTGAGCCACCCAGGCGTCCTGCTAACTCCAGTTTTGTGAGAAGAAATTATCTTCCACATAAAATCATCAAACAGTCAGGAGTCCATACCACCAGGGTACAAAAGAAATAGCCACCTTTTATGACCAGTATTAAGTTTTGCTTTTCTTTCTAATATCCAGTTTGTGTGCACACTAAATTTCCATCATTCAGCCACAAAAGTAATTAAAATACTGTTTCTATGTATTTGTATTTACATAACCTATGGTCACAAACTTATCCTAGAAAGACAGAAGCACTGGCTCAAAGTCTCAAGTAACAAATTTGTTTTTAATTCTGAATTCTGACTTTATCAGTTATCTTCATCTCCAATAAATGACATAAATACACAATTATTATCCTAAAGTTGCTGTGGATATAAAAGCTAAAAATGTCCATAAATTAATAAGCACTTAAAACACAAAGCATGGAGAATTAAGCTCGTATTCAAGTTTAAAATGACCTGTGAGGACTTTACCATCAGACCAACTATTAAGGTCACATCACAATCACAACTATTAAAATCTTTTTAAAAACACAAACCTCTTTCCTTCCAGAGTCCATATATAGTATTTAAAAACCACAGAAACGTAGATAAAGTAACAAAAATCACCTTACCTCCATCACTCCAAGATACCACTGCTAACATTTTACCAAAAATTTTCTGACACTTCAAAAAAATCAAAAGTGCATATTCCAAGTTTCAGAGCGTGTACTGTATGTGTTCTCAATGCATGTCTATGATTGGTCTGTAACATTTTTCTAGCCATCTAAAACGAGAATTAACTTTACAAACCCTAGACAAGCTCACTACACCCAACTCTTTCAGCTTAAGTTTTTCAGCTTTAAAGATTTCAGCTAAGAGGTTCTCAAATCAAATGACTCAGAAAGAGAAGACAGGCTTCCTGTGAGACACTGCAGTAGAGACTATGACAGCATCAGAAAAAAATCCATAAAGGCACCCTGAGAGTTGCAACCATTTGTATGTGGGGTTACAGATGATATAAAGAAACTTAAAGTGTTTTATCTCTGCAACATAAGATCTTAGATTCTGGCAACATACAGTCTAATTTAGACCTGTCTGTCTGCTTTCAGTTTCTGGATATAAGGGCAAAACAATGAATGCAATGAAGAAGGAAGACACCATGAAAACAAAATGAATAACCCCAAATCTGCAGGTAATTTCCTTCAGTAGGTTCATGTTTCTTTCTTAATCATTTACATAAGCATGCTATAACTTAGCTTAAACTCTGGGCTGCAACTTTTTTTTAAAGTAAGCCCCATGCACAGTGTGGGGCTTGAACCCACAACCCTGATATCAGGAGTTGGATGTTCTACCAACTAAGCCAGCTGGGCTTCCCCTGCAACAATTTTCTAATTGTGGCACAAAGGTAATTCAATAAATGATTAAAGGGTAGAACAGGTGTCAGACTGCAGGGGGTCATAACAAACCTAATAGCATTTCATAGAAGACTCTCCAACAGACTCAGGCCTTGGAAAACGTGGACAGGTAAAGTTACTAACAAAACTCTGGTGTGGTGTACGTACATTTAAGAGTATACATATATATGTGTGTGTGTGTGTGCATGCGCCTGCATCCTTAAAAATATTTATCAGAGGACAAATTGATATCAACATGTTTATTTTCAATTTATTTTGATTTTTTTTAAATTAAAGATTATTTATTTATTTATTTGCCAGTGATAGGGGGAGAGAAAGCGAGCAAGCACAGGCAGACAGGGAGGCAGGCAGAGGCAGAGGGAGAAGCAGGCTCCTTGCTGAGCAAGGAGCCTGATGTGGGACTCGATCCCAGGATGCTGGGATCATGACCTGAGCCGAAGGCAGCCGCTTAACCAACTGAGCCACCCAGGCGTCCCAATTTATTTTGATTTTGAATGTTATTTAAATCTAGTATCTAATTCAACTATAAGTTCCATAAAAGAGCCATGTCTGTATAATAATACCTAACAAATTCAGACCTCAATGATTTATACTGTTAATTTAAATGATACAAAAAGTTTTAGAGCATCTCACAAGTCACCTCATCCAAAATACCCTACTTCAGAAATGGGATTAAGAAACCATTCTAGAAAAAAAAAAAAAGCCACTTTTTTGGTTGTTTTTGCTTTTTAAAAAAAAATCTCTGGTTTTATTAAATTCAAGTTAGTTAACATATAGTGTATTATTAATTTCAGGTAGAATTTAGTGATTCATCAGTTGCGTATAACACCTAGTGCTCATTACATCAAACACTCTCCTTAATGCCCACCACCCCATCACCCCATTCCCCAGCAACCCTGAGTTTGCTCTCTATAATTAAGAGTTTCTTTAAAAACAAGCCACTTGGATGAAAAAGCTCAGGCTCATTCTCCCCAAACTTAACAGCAACATTTATTCAATGTCGCTACTTTATGTAAAAAAGGAAAGAAGGGATGGGAGGAAGAAAGGAGTCTCCTCCACACTGCTTGCTGTGGACAAGAAAGAAAACTATTAGCACTAACACTGAACTGCCAGACACAAAATAGTAAGATCTTACTCTTTTTAGTACCTAAGGCTACCATACCATCAGTTTCAAGCAAGTGATTCCTTAAAAAGAGACCCCATCTCAGCCACTGATGGCCTGTCATTCTAGGGATATTTGCACGGTGGGGAATATGAGCTTATGAGCCAGTAACTAGCATTTCCGCACAGTTGAGGGAGCCTTTTTACACCTTCTTCTTATACATCAGGAACTGACAGATCTGCCCAAGGACTAGAAAAACAACTTGAAAGCAAAATATGCCCCAATATTATAAATGTTTTACTATTTTGTATTTATAATCTTATGTTTATAATGAAGTTAAGCAGAAAAAATAAAAAATGAAACAATTAACCAAATAAAAGCAAAATATTTTCACTGGAGTTAAAAGGATAAGCTTTAAAGTAGTAAGAAAGAAGATTCCAAACTGAAATGGAGAAAAATAGTATTTATGACACTAGCAAAAATAATAATGTTTGGAATGAAGGCTTAGTAAATCACAAATTAAAGTCCACAGTATTTTTGAAAATTCCTATATTTAAAAAGACTTCCTTCCTCCTCAACTTGGGGAAAATTAAAGTATATTATTATAGCATATTATATTAGTATATTAGTATAGTATATTAAATTGATGAGTAAACTTCCTAACTCTGGACTTACAGCATACATACTCAAAGACTTAAGAAAAACACTAATATCTGAAATAAAATCTACTGAATCTACTGTTTCAGCAACATTAATTATGAGATACCATATTCATATCTGTCTTAAAGCTATTTTACCTCCCATGTACATGGAAGTTCTGCCTCTGGGAAAAGGTAACTAATGGTATAATGTTGAGATATAAAACTTAGCAGGAATATGTACCTGTGTTCGCCAAAAGATATACCCAAAATGCTCATAGCAGCACTATTTCTGAGAGCCAAAGATGAAAACTCTTATGTCTATTAATCGTACACTGAATGAATTGTAGTGTACTCATACAATGTAGTATTATACAGCAACACGAATGAACAAACTATTAATACAAGCAACAACATGGATGAAACAAATACTGAGTGAAAAAGCCAGACACACAGGAATACATAATGGGTGATTTTATATACATTTATATAAAATTCAACAGACAAAACTAATCCAAGCAGTTAGAAAGACAGGGTTGGGAATAATGAGTGGGAAGACCCGGCGGCGGGGGAATGCTGGGATGGGATGAATACCACTTCTGGGATTCTGGTAGCGTTTATTTCTTGATCTATGTATTGTTGGCTGCACAGAGGTGTTTACTTTGTGTAAAGTCATCAAGCTATACACCAATGATTCGAGCACTTGTATGCTTTCATTAAAACCTTAAGTTTAAAAAAATCTAATAAAATTATTTTAACAATTTAAATAATTATATATAGTATATGGATATATGTGATTATATATAGAATGACCACTGCTAATTTAAATGACACATACATATTGCTACTCTTACCTGCTCTAATTCTTTTTCTTCTCTCCATCCCCATACCAACCCCAAATTAAGTCTTTTGAGAAAATACAAAGTGAAACTTTCAAGAAAAATTTTAGGGTCAGAAGTAGATGAGGAAAAACAACAAATGTGTAAGGTAAGTGATTTTTCCAAGACTCTTCCATCCCTCTTCCTCCCCCTAAATGCTTATTCTGTCTGGAAGGAAGCAAGCACTCTTACCCAAAAGGTCTTTGTCCAAATCACTTATTTCTATCTCTTTTACTGGGTCTAAAATACCAAAATTTGACTAAGTGACCAGCTTCTTAAAAATGCAAATGCATTTCAAAGGATTATGAAGTTATCAGTCATTTACACACGACTGTTCATTAGATCTGTGGCTACTTTTAACAGAAAAATGAGTGGTTTCACAATTTCTTTCACTATTCACTTTGCCAATAACATTCAATTTGAAAACACAGTGTACTCACTCACCCCCATTTCTTTCAAACACCTCTTCTCTATCCTTTCTCTCTACCATGATACAAACCTGGAATGATTTCTCCTTTCCATTTGCTAAATTCTACACCACTTCTAATTTTCCTTAAAGCCTTTCCCCCCTTCCAAAGACATATGATTATGTGGGAAGAGACAATTACTAATGACATATATATACCAACCCTGTGCAACTCAAAATAGAACAGGTGAATAAAAAAGAGTTATATATTCTTCATCTTCCCTACCTGCTTCCTCCTGAGTGTCAGATTCTCATAAAGCCATGTGGTCTCATACATAGTATGTTATACACTGTAGATGTAAGATACAAAATCAATACTTGAGTGTAAAAAAGAATTCTCATATCTAAACTCAAACTAGCAAACCAGCAAAGGCTAAACTGATTTAAGTCCATTATCAATACATGGTACTAAAGAAATCAATGCCAAGATTGAACCTCTACAATAGCCAGTTAATTCCATTCTGAGGAAAAACTTTCAAAAATCAAAAGATTTTGACACAACCTAACTTGACCATGTGGTACAATGAATGTTGATGCACACTAGAAGAAAACAGTGAAGCTAAGACCTTTACTGTTATCAGAAAAAATAATTTTAAAGCACAGGATACTACCTACCCATTTCTATCACTCAATTTCAAAGCTTTGAGAAAAAAGTAGGCTCTCTTCACAAAAAAGATGAATGTATCTCTTCTCTCAAAATATGTGCAAGTAATACATAATGTTTTTAAAGGTTTAGCCACCAGTTGAGAGAACAGCATTTAAGCATTTTTTTTCTTTTTTTTCTGAACATAGTTACACGATTTTCTATTCATTTAAAGGGCTAAACATCTGACAACTGGACCTTTAGAAATTGGGAAGAGTAAGCAAGTAACATACAGAACTTAAATTTGCTTTACTATACTATTATATTTGGGTTTTTTAAAAAACAAAAAACCACACAATTAATGTACTCATTTTTAAGTATTTTTGATATTTCCTTAAACTAAAATAAATTATTTAAGAGAAGTTAGTTGGTTTCATTTCTCTATTTTCTAAAGATTAAGTTTACACACATTTCTTGTGTTAACCTAACATATATAAAAGGCCCAGGCTATGTATCTGAAGACAGCAAGCTTTGGTGACAAGAGAATATTTAGTCCACAAACCTGTCAAAATTACCACTGAAGTAGCATTTAACTCATATTTTGTTCCTTCCTGAAATAGTCTAGGCTATTACCATGAGCTAAAATGACTTAACACCTTTTATTCATAACTATGAGTTATTCAAGGGAAATCTACCTCTTTTTGAACGCTTAATTATCTCAGTAAGCTGGAAAAACATGCTGGCCAATCAGGGCAACCTCTTCTGGGGACAGATCTACATTAGAGGTAAAATTATGATTAGAAGGTTACCTAGAAAATGTGAAAGCAGATATTTAACAATCGATGGCATCAGACTATGGTGCCAGCCTTCAATAAGACTAGAGGGGATAAGATAGGGGACAGATGTACTTCAAAGGCTAGGTTATTCCCTCCCCTAAGTGTGAACACATTCTGCCAAATGCAGAATTATCTCATTTATGGGAAGACTCAGTGATATGTTTCGATTTTGAAATTTTTCTCTGCTATTTACTATAAATATCCAGCACTGATTTATGTCTATCTTACAGAACTGCTAAAAGGGTTAAATGATACAGTGTGTAAGAAAGTATCTGACAGACTCTACCACATAAGTAGAAAGAGACCTATGTTTGTTATTATTATTCTCAATGCCCATTTCTTCTGTTTCCTTAGTCTTTGCTTAAAGAATATTTCAATTCATTAGGTATAAAATTAGTGACTTATAATTATAAGCCAGTTTCCTTAAGGTTATCCAGAGTCACCTAGATTGCATTTTGGGGTATACCAGAAATTAACGACTCATGCACATTGTATCACTTGGATTTAGTTTTATATACAACTGATTTCATTCCTTACTACTATTTTTAATATTTTTAAAAGCTGCAATTCATTGAACATCTAACAAGTGCTAGATACTTAAATCTCTCAGCAATATATATATGAGGCAAGTATTATCATCCCCACCTTAAAGATAATGAAGTAAGGCTCCAAGAGTTTATACTGCTTGCCCTGTGTCAAATAGTCTCTTGATGGTGCAGCCAGAATTAGAACCCCCATTTAGCCAGCTGTAACTCTGAAGTATATCACACTGTCCAACTGTCTCAACTCTTCTATTTTGCTTCTTTATCATTTTATTTTCAAAGGTTAACAACTACAATTTGGAATTGTAACCTCTCATAAACTGTAATTATCTGGAAGCGGAGAATGCAATTCAAAGGGCTGATAAAATTAGTAGTCTAAAATAAAATAATCTTTCAGAGACTAGTGGGAAAAAGATCTACACAAAATAAGGGTAATGTGTTAGTTAGGAATATGGGGCAGATGGGTGGGTTAGTTGGTTGAGAATCTTTCAGCTCAGGTTGTGACCCAGAGTTCCTGGAATCAAGCCCTGCATCAGGCTCCCTGCTCAGTGGGGAGTCTGGTTCTCCCTCTGCCATGCCCCTCCACCCCACTTGTGCTCTCTAATAAATAAATAAATCTTAAAAAAAAAAAAAAAAAAGGAATAAATTGGAGGACAATAAAAAACCTCAAGTTAAAATATTTCATTATTATAGACTGTTTAGCTTCAAAATTAAGATAAAGCTGGGGGAGACCCTGAGAAAATACTCACTAGCCTTGAATTCTGCCAAATTTAAGTTCAGGGGTCCTAACAGGTCATTATCTACTGGTAGTTCTTCAAACTGGCTGACCTGTCCATGGGTTTGCCAGAACTTCCAGTAAAGAAAGAGAAAAGCAGTATACTAACAACCCATGGGCCTCATCAGCAGAACTTTAACATTGGCATTGTCACCACTTCATTCCTACCCCTCAATTTGTAAGCTTTGAGAAAAAAGGCCCTCCTCTACCCCACCCCAAACATTAAAAAACAAAAGTTAGTTGGTTTCATTTCAAAACCAAACCCTGGATGACATCTTCCTTTCATGGATGTAAATATTTTGAAGCTTTAGCCACAAGAAGGGAGAGCAGTGCCCCACAGTACTTAATCCCTAAAAAAGGAAAAATCATGTCCCTTATCCAGAACTCTTCTATCAAAAAAGGTTACCGAAGTTCCTAATTCTTCTATTCTGTAAATTCCTTATTCTGAAGAACCTGAAGGTAAAATATCATGAGACAGAATAAGCCCACAGAAAGTATGATTAGCATGCAAGACTAGAATGCTAAGGAGTATTCTGGATGCTGCATATTATAAATACGTAGCTCCATCAGGAATATTTCATGTAATATGTATTCAATTACTTCAGTAAGTTTAGTTAAAACAAAACTGTAATTCTAGGGTCATAGGTGAGATTTTTATTCCACAAATATGAAATTAAGAAGATGTGATTACTATTTTACTCTTTATGATTATTTCAGACTAGAAATTAATAGCAATATTCATTAATATATTATATTCATTAAATTTATTTAACTATAAATGATTACATAAAATTTCAGAACTTCAAAAGAATCTTATGAATTTTCCAGCCAGAAAAAAACTACACCTATTTGCAAAAATGAGAAACTAATAACAATGACTGATTCCAGGTAGGAGAATTTGGTATGGGAGGCAGGTGTAGGTAAAAAACTCTGCAATTTTAAATTATGTGCATTTATTACCTATTCAAGCCAATCAATTTTAACTATGAGCTAAAAGTGCTCAGAATACACAGCACTTCTGCAGGCTTGTAAGCTTTCCTCATCCTTCTCCTAGAAAAAGACTACCAATGAGAAATCAAAATAAATTCATCAGAACAAGTTGCAAAAGCTAAATCCTTTTAGAACTTTTAGAAGAAAATAAATATAAAAAAACTAACCCCACACTACTTCCAGATTTACCAAGTCTGAAATGTATTATCAAAGAGTGCAAAACAAATGATTTTCTACCAAAGTGGTATGTGAAATCCTAAACTCCAAAATATAATCCATCTTAAGACAGTGGGCAATTTCAGATAATGTGAGTGAAGACAGCATTACATTAAACACCCAGATCAAGTATTTCCCAACATATAAGTAGTTCTCCCCCATGAAAGGCTTTGGAAAGTCCTCATAAGAATTCACTCTATTAGACTGTTCCTTTCTACTTCAAACATTGGCCATTAGATATACAAGAAAGTGTGTGTGTGTGTAAGGACATTATCAGGGAAGTTTTTAGACCAATTAACTTGTGGGTGAACAAGCAACTAAAAACCAGCCCTGACAAAACTTTTGCTTGGGGGGGGGGGGGGAAGCTATCTTGTAACTACTCTATTACCATTAAAAAGCCAAAAATCTATTCTTTGTATTAAATATATAGACCGAGTTAACTTGTCTTAAAAACAGTGAGTGCTGACTTCAATTCCCAAAGAGGAAAGCTTTCTGATCCACCATTATGTAACTCTATCCAAACTCTAATATAAAAGTTACATATCTATTAAGTTAGTTTAAAAAAAAAAAAAAAAGTAAAACACACACGCACGTGTTAGCTATAGTACCTTGTCAAAATTATGAAACCCAGCATATTCTTAAACAACAGAACCTCTCCTATCCAAACCAGAAATAGAGACACTCCACATGCTCCATAAAACTTTTTAAAATAAAGAGTATTCCTTTGGCTAAACTCTGATCGTTATGTGAACTATACATTTTAAAAAAATAATCAAACCACCAATTTTTGAAGAATTACATATTTCACATAAATCTGGCAAAAACTTTATTAGTCTTTTAATTTAGCTTAATGTTTTATTCATTTTAAAGCCATTTATTTGCCCTCTAAAAGACCCACAGCATTTTTCCCTGAAGGCTAATCAGCAAGTTCTTGTCCCCTCTGTGCCAACAGAGAATCTCCAGAACAGTTTCTACTAGCTGCAGCAAAGCAACAATTCTACAGTGCATCTGATTTACTATTTCATTAGGTACATATTGAAATCCTGATTTCATGAACATCTTTGTCAGTCAGCTTCCGTACATGAATGAAAAGAAAACTGACACTCTGGCATGCCAATACCAACAAGCCACTTTACTTCAAAAGGAAACAGACTTTAGCAGCTAATAATTCACACAAATAAAGAAAAGTATCCAAGATAGAAGTACCTCAACTAAGTTTGAAATTACACACATCGTGAAAAGGAGATTCAGAATAAATAATTTAAAATATGTAATGAGACTAAATTAAGTTTGGTCAAACAGATTTTATTCAGCCCTAATGGTATGAATAAATCAGTACATCTTGAAAACACTTACTTACTTATAGAAATTAAATCCTGACTATGCTAGGATTTCAATCTAGTGTCACTTGTTTTCTCAAAAAATTTTGTGAGACAACATATAGTGGAAGGAGACTTGAGTATTATTTGAATGGAACACAGGAAAACACTGATATGCAAATATGAAAGGAGATGATGAAACTATAAATATTTTTAATTTACAAAAAAATGGTAAATGTATCAAAGAATCATTAAAACATATCTGCCAATAGTGTTACACAAGACCTCTAACTGGCTTGAAACATCACATTCTTTCAAGCAACATATAACAAACTGCTTTCTCAAGGACTATCTGTAACAGTGACTAGTAAAAACCCTTTGAACTATTTCTCAGATTATCATCTCTCTTCCATTTAAGTATTTTCCTCAAGTATAACACCGAAACAGTTTTTAAGCAAAGAATGTGTAATTTTTAAAAAGGCATTTATTTAATCTCAATTCCCTGAATCAAAGGAGGTGTGACAACCAATGCATGTAAAATTAACCTTAATCCGCCAACGAAAACACGCAAAATGTCTCCTAACAATTCCCCTCCTCCTTAAAACAACAACCGTACACATAAATATGGTACTGACCTCCACCCCCACCGAGCTGCTAATTAATTGAGAATAGTTACATTTGGAGACCAAGGTGCAACACCCTACCCCATAAACCTCCCAAAATAACCACATCATCAAAGTAGAACTGAACATTATTTTTGCTAAACCAAGAATCCAACCCCCGGGAGCCTCAGCCCTTAGACAATGGTGGTTACCAGACAGAGCTGCACAGTTGGGTCCAAATGACACATTTCACTAGGCCTTGGACACAGCACACACTCACACTCTCCCAAGGGGCCAGTTCGAGGGAAGGGGCGTTCAAACCCCAATAGGAGACGGAGGGTAGCACAGTGGCGTAGGGGTTCGCTAAGGGAGGACAGGCGAGAGGGGTGGTCGATAGAGCGGCAGGGTAACTGCACGGCACGCGAGGGAGGGGGCTGGAAATGGCCGATGGATTCTATATTTATTTATTTAAAGGTCTTGATTTAACGGGTCCTTCCCTTGGGTTCTGTAACTAAAGCCAAACTGCGCAGCAAACATTGTGGGGTTGGGAGAGTAGTCGCTGCTGCCCCTACCCCGTGACTAGGAAGGGGGGTGGGGGAAACAAGTTCCCCGGCCAACACCACAGACCACTCGGATTCTCCCCCTCCCCCTCCTCCACAGGAAGGGGGAGGCTAACAGAGAAAAGGGGGAAAACAAGTTCCCCAGCCAGCCCCACCGCCCGATCACTCCCAGTTGTTCCCCACCGCCTTCTGTTAGGAAGAAGGAGGCTAAACGTGGAAGGCAGTAGAAAAGGGGGAAATCCCACCCTTTGCCTCCCCCCACCCTAGCCACCAACAGACTCCTGCGGGGTCCGTAAACCAGGCGAGAAGCCAAAGGATGGGTGGGGGGTGAGGGTGCCGAGCCCCCGCAACCAAACAAAGCGCGGCCTGAGCTAGAGCCCGGGCGAGTGGGGAAGCCGCGGCTTTTCCTGCCGGCCCGGCCCCGGGCCGGGCTGACACTGCGGCAGCCGCGGACCCGCCTCCGCTCAGCCTCTGTCTCCCAGCCCGGGGGCGCACAGGCCTCCCCCGCCCGCCCCGGCCTCCCTCCCCGCGGGTCCCGGCCGTCCGGCGCCCGAGCCGGCGGGCGGCGGGGAGGGAGCGCGGCCTTACCCCGCTCGCCGGCGTTGTTCCGCTCCTGGGGCAGCGGCGGAGGCGGCGGTGGCGGCGGCGGAGGCTGCTGCTGCTGCGGCGGCGGCGGAGGCTGCTGCTGCGGCTGCTGCTGGGGCGGCTGCGGCGGCGGCTGCTGCGGGGGCTGCTGCTGCTGTTGCTGCACCGGGCGCGGCCGCGACACTCGCCTGGGTCTCCGGTTGGCGGCTCGGACGGAGTTCATTTGCCGGGCTGAGGTGGCGGCGTTGGCGGAGGGACACACACACACACACACACGCACAGCGAGCTCCGGGGCAGGAGTAGGGGTTGGGGAGGGGGAGGAAGGAAAGGGGGCGAGGGGAAGGGGAGATGGGAAGGGCGGAGGGGGCGAGCGAGACCCCGAGTCGAGAGAAAGGCCCGCGGAGACGGACAGAGACCGAGCGAGGCCGGGCGGGCGGGCCTGACGCACGGGGAAGGCCGAGGCCGCCGGGCGGGGCGGCCGCGAGGGACGGAGACAGAAAGACGGGCAGAGCGAGAGAAAGAAAGAAAGGGCGTCCGCCCGCCTGGGGATCCCGGGGCGAAGCGCGGCGTCGGCGGGTGAGGAGACAGACTCCGGTCCCGCCGACTCCCGAGCGGCGTCTCCGGCGGCGGGGGGAGTGGGCGGGCGGGCGAGGAAGGGAGAAGGAGGAGAAGAGAGGGAGAGAAGGGAGGGAGGGAGCAGGGGGCGCCCGGCTCTTTTTTTTTTTTCCCTCTTCCTACCCCCACACCCCCTGAAAGAGATTTCTGTGAGGAATTTTTTCTCTTTCTTCGGCCTCTTCTCTCTCCTCCCCCCCTTCTCTCCTAGGCGAAGGGGAAATGAGTGTGAAGGGAGGAGATAGAGGGAAAAAGAGGCGTCGTCGTTCCTCCTCCTTAAAGGAACCTTTCCTCCTCCTCCTCTTCCTCCTCAACCCCGTCGCCGCTGCTTCTGCTGCTGCTCCGTGGCAGGAGGAGCCATTGACATCGCCGGAGCCTCCACTCGCCCAGTGGGTCCCTCCCCGCCGCGGGGCTGGCCAGGGGCGCGGGGGAGGGCCGCGGGGCGGCGGGGGGAGGGGTGAATGGGCGGGGACGCAGAGGGGCGGGGATTCTAGCCAGGCAGCCAATGGAGAGATCCCATACAACCTTCAGGCCAATGGGGCCTCCGCTCCTATGGCGAAGACCCTTCCTTCAACGCCCTGTTTCCTCTCTCGGGTTTCCTCCCTCCCTCGCCGAGGAGGGGGAAGGAGGAAAGGGGGAGTGTAGTGGGGCGGGTGATAATGGGGAGGTATCAGGGCATATAATAGAGCGGGGGGTGGGCGAAGAAGAGGCGTCGTCGTTCCTCCTCCTTAAAGGAACCTTTCCTCCTCCTCCTCTTCCTCCTCAACCCCGTCGCCGCTGCTTCTGCTGCTGCTCCGTGGCAGGAGGAGCCATTGACATCGCCGGAGCCTCCACTCGCCCAGTGGGTCCCTCCCCGCCGCGGGGCTGGCCAGGGGCGCGGGGGAGGGCCGCGGGGCGGCGGGGGGAGGGGTGAATGGGCGGGGACGCAGAGGGGCGGGGATTCTAGCCAGGCAGCCAATGGAGAGATCCCATACAACCTTCAGGCCAATGGGGCCTCCGCTCCTATGGCGAAGACCCTTCCTTCAACGCCCTGTTTCCTCTCTCGGGTTTCCTCCCTCCCTCGCCGAGGAGGGGGAAGGAGGAAAGGGGGAGTGTAGTGGGGCGGGTGATAATGGGGAGGTATCAGGGCATATAATAGAGCGGGGGGTGGGCGAAGA
>NC_081563.1:73165024-73305197 GCF_022355385.1 Mustela nigripes | reverse complement strand
GAGCGCTAGTGCGTAGCGACGATTCTAGGAGAGGAGGTTCTCGGAGGAAAGGGCGGGGGCTGCTGATGTAATGGGGAGAAGTGATTAATCCTTTGGTTCGCCTTTTCGCCCCCCCCCCCACCACCTTCACCCGATTTTTAACCAGAGAAAAAAGTGGAGCCAGGGAACCGATCCTTGGTAACTCGCGTTTTCTGTGGTAGGTAGGTTCAAAATGTGAGCTGTAGGGAGCGCTAGAGATTCTGTGCCCTTTAGCCCAGCTGAGGGTATTTGCAAATCTTGGAGATCCAATTCACTGAGCTTTCAGCTTGTAACCGAAGTTTGGAGTACTTTCCTAATCGCAGCCTAAGAGGAGTCACCTAAATCTTGAAAACATTTTGAATAGATCTTTGGTCAATTTCTCTTTTGGAAACGTGGTCTAGATAATGTTCAGGAAAATAATACGTGAGAAAAGGAGGGAAGTAAATGTGCGAGATTATGATTGCTTATGTGATTTAAATTTTTTTTTTTTTTTTTTTTTAGGTCCCGCAAACTCAAAGGTAAAGGAAAAACCCCAAGAGGAATTATCTTTTGTATCTGGTCCCCTCAGCATAATCTGTCCCCAAGGAAAACGCGTTTTTATTCCCTAGCTTTTGTTGTGAAGACGGAAAAAGTACCCTTTCTCAATTCGCTCGGCTCTCCTTTTGTTTACCATTTTATGTATATGGTAAAACTGGCAATTTACCTGGTTCTCTGGTTTTCGGAACGTTGGATGATTTCTCTCTTATTTGGGTTCGACCAGTTGCTCTCTAGGTTTGACATAGATAATTAAGCGGTTTACAAAGTATGATGAAGTAAAGCTGAGAGGCAGAGAAGTGTGTACTCGGGGAAGGAGGGGAGTGAGGGGCCAGGAGGAGCCTTTATTGTGCAGGGTGTTTGAATCCCTGATTTGATTATGTGACTCTAGGCAGGCTACCTTTCTAGATGAGGCCTCCTCACCTTTTAATAAGAACTTATTTTGGATGACAATCCTGTTTTCGATTTTTAAAAATTCTGTGGTTTTGAGATGATCTCTCTTTGGTCCTGAAAATGTTGAAACTTAGATATAAGTTTCCTTCAAAAAATATCTGAGAAAGAGGTTTTAGAAAACAACTGAAGAACTCCATATTTTTATGGTTGTTAGCTAGGTGCCACTGGGTAAAATTTTAGATTTGGTTAGATACGGGGTGGGAAGGAAAATTACTTGCTATTATACATACAGATGGATCCATAATTCTGATTTTTCAACAAATTTACTTTTTTATTCAACAAACACTTATTGGTTCCTTCTGTTCCATCTGCATGACTATGTAAGGTGCTACGGGAGATACCAAAAATAAATATAAAAGGCAAAAATCTTGGGCATAAAGCATTTGTAATTTGGCATGGCAGAGGTGAAGATTTACTTATATTAATTCAGATGTGCAAAGAAGATGTAACTTGTTTATTTTCTGTAATGTTTAACTTCTCAAGTCCCCACATTATCTTTCTGTCTTTTTTAAACATAGATATTGAATCTTTGAGATTTACCCACCTCCCTCTCATTTCAAGATACATATGGAGGTTGAGGGTTGCTGTTTAAGGTGAATAGATTTTATATCTTCAGCATCCTAGATTTTAAAGTTTATTATGACAGTTCTGTGGCATGTAGCAATAAGATGCCTTGTTCTAACAAAATCAGTATATTATGACAATTTTCTGATAGGTGGAAGTAAAGTGTCTTGAGAAAGGAGTGTCTTTTTCTAATTTACGCAGTGACTAGTTGGTTGGTAGCAGCCCTGAGGGATGGGAAGGCTTACATGGCATCAGGGAAGCCATGCTTGCCACTCCTTGTGTTATCCACAGAATGTATGGAGTGTCTGCTATGGTCTGAAAGGAGAACTGATAGCCTCAGAGGTAAAATTGGCCATTTCTGGTTTTTGTTTTTGTTTTTGTTTTTTTTTGAAATATCATACTAGTTCCTTTACTGAGGTATTTACCTGAGCCATTTGCTGTATGTACCACAGTCTCAGTATTGACTGACCCCGGGTCTCTGCAGGCCCACTGATTCTCACAGTGCCACTCTGTCTTCTCACCTATGGGAACTTCCGGATTCCCTAAATACCACATGTAGGCCTTGATGAGCTAGGAGCCTTGCTTTGGGCTTATCTATGCGGCCATCTCCCTCCACCAATTTTGCATGATTCACCCTATGTCATACTGAACAAGCCATCAAGCTGAAAGCTGAGTTTCTAGAGGATTCAGACTCTCACAGCCATGCTCAGAGAACCAAACCACTATCCCTGGTTTTCTTGCATTTCCCCAAATCTATGTGAACTATACACCTCCAATTGTAGTTTCCACCCCAAGAAGGGGTGGAAGGTAAGCACACTGAGTCTGATTACTAATTCCTTGTACCCCTTACTTCCTTCCATCATCCCTCAGGGCTACAAGAGATGAATTTTTCTCCTTCTTGTATGTCAGGGGCTTTCCTTATGTGCTATATCCTGTTCATTCATTCATTCTTTTTTTTTTTTTTTAAAGATTTTATTTATTTATTTGACAGACAGAGATCACAAGTAGGCAGAGAGGCAGGCAGAGAGAGAGAGAGGAGGAAGCAGTATCCTGTTCATTCTTGTAATGGCATCTGCTCTGCTTACCCTTCCTTGGAGCCATGATAGACTGCAGGAGAGGAACTAGTTTTACAATAATGGAACACCTTTTGGGAGATAACAAAAAAATCCTATCCCCATATCTTGTCATTCCTACATATTTTTAGTCTATTTTATGGTGTTAAATATTCAAATCTTTGTTCAAAGTGTTCAAAGCCATCTTAAAATTGTGGAACTTGGGATTTGTTAGAATGGGCATTGGAGATCATTGAATTCTCATTCCTGTATTGGACAAATTGGGAAACTAAAGTTCAAAGAGGTAAGGTGACAAAACCAAATCCCATAACTACTTAGTGGCAAAGTTACCATCTGCCAGTTCAGTACCTATTCCATTCTCAGGTATTTATAGGCTCAATTCTTCCATGAAAACCCCAAGTATTCCAGATAGTGTTATCCATTGCCTGGTCCACCTGTGTTAGTAAGTAGTCCTGTCAATTAGCTATTATAGAAATTATGTGTGACAGAAAACAGGAGAAAAACGTAAAGGGGTTTTTATTTGGGATGGGTGTCTCCCAAAATGAGTGTAGTAGACACTTAGCATAATTTCAGAGGACTAAATTCCCTCAGGGTTTGCTCTCTCTTCAATAACATTTGTGTTTGTTTTTCTCAACTAATTACTGGTGCTTAACAGGTTAGTGTACTTAAAATTATTTGTTTATAAAACCTATCACAATAGAAGTATGGGGAAAAAAAGCCCTTTAATCATTTTAATACCCAGCAGGTGATATTTACTGTGATTTTTAAATGGCAGTTTTTACCATGTCAAAGATTCAGCCTCCCTTTTCTCTGTCATTCCATCATCTAGTCCCAAGCCATCAGCACTCAGTGAGTTACATAAGACACCTCAGAGCTCTCACTCCTTTTATGTCATTTAGGAAATTAGCTTGATCTGAATATGGTTTTCCTGAAGGAATAACCAGCTGTTTAAAATATCCTTGTTAGAGTATGAATGACTTATCTCACTAAGCTGCAGAAATTCATTCTTTAGTACATGCTCAGATATTATTTTATCAGTTAGGCGGTGAAAATTAACTTGGAATTAAGGATTTAAATTTAATGTATATGGGGGAAAACCTGGTAAGCAGGCAGTCCAATGATACTTGTAATAGAGGCTATCTATAAAGAGTTACAGATTTGAACTTTAATACCCTTCCCTGTGGAATAATAGAGACCTAGCACTCTTAAAAAATTAATTATGTGCAAGATTTAGGATGGGCTGAGACAGGCAGTTGTAAATCTTTATTTTTGCTTTTTAAAAATAGAACCCAATTTCCAAGCATTGAGAGAAGATGAAGCTAAATGATAGAAGTGAGTTATATTATGGAAGAATTGGTAGGTGACCAATGTGTGGGCAGATATCAGAGCAGAAGACTAACAGGGACTCTGCCACTCACTAGTTGTCTAGCTTTGGGAAAATTACTTATCCTCTCTGTGCTTTAGTTTCTGCATCTGTAAAATGAGGGTAATAATAGTCATTCATGGGATTCTTGGGAGGACTGAGTAAATCGATACCTGCAGTATGCTGAGAATCATGCTTGGTGCATAGTGGGGGCTCAGTAAACTGTCAGCCACTGTTGCTATTGCCATTGGTGTTGGTGTTATTTGAGGCCTTACTTGATGACTTTCAAAACTACACAGACACGGGTCACCCGCATGGCACAGTCGGTTAAGCGTCCGACTTTTGTATTCTGCACATGTCGTGATCTCGCCGTTGTGAGATGGAGCCCCACATGGGGCTCTGTGCTTAGCAGGGAGTCTGCTTGAGATTCTCTCTCTCCTTCTCCCCATGCCCTTCCACTCTTCCACCCTCTCGAAAATAAACAAATAAATAAAATCTTAAAAAAAAAATAAAAACTGCACGGACATAATATGTAGGGAAGCAGGTAAGGCTGTTGTGAGGAAATGTTCCTAGAAAATGAATACTACTAGATACTTTTTTACAAGGTACACTGAAGACAACACCACCACCGATGGGCAGAATGACAGCAGCTGAAGATCAGGCACACTTTGGTGGGAGACCTCCCTTGCAGGATTTCTCCACTCAGGCAGTATTTGAACTGAGCATATTATGGCAGATGCAGAATGCTCTAGCGTTTTTTCACTATGGGAGCCTCTCACGTGAAAGTCTAAGGACTAGGTCAGGAAACGAATGCATATGCCTAGCAAGAAAAAGAAAGGAGACAGCAGTTGGGGGTTTATCTGTGTTAGTAGAAGAGTTGGCTGTGTTTAAGTAACTACATTTAACTTAACTTTAAGTAACTACATTTAACTTAACTTTAACTTAACCTTAACTACTTAAGGTTAAAATTTAAATGTTCACTTGGGCTTCCTTGAAAGGGATCAGAATGATAGACATGGGTCAGGAGCAGAGAAATAAGTGGAAGAAATTAATACACGAAGTAGTGAGAGTTACTTAAGGACTAGAGAATCTGAAAGCTGGAGGAAGTGGGGTTTAGGGGAGGAACAGATGTCAGAGGACATATTAGACCCCTCTGTGACCCTGAGATGATCGCTTTTGGAAGCATCAATAGAAGCTTCTGATTCAGGAATCTGTGGAGAGTGATAATCCAGCTAAGATACATTTCAGGAGAGCGGATTTTGCTAGCAAGATTAATAGACCTAAAGAATTCTAAAGCAGGAAAACAGTGTGCAGCAACTAGGTCATAAAGTTTAAAAAAAGTCTTGGGCCTGGAGCAGACAAATGCAAAGATCAGCTGCAGGGCTCTAAGTATGCACTACAGAATCACCTATTATAAACGTGGGGTGCTATGTTCACACATGGAGAAGGAAGCTGTGTCACTTGATGGAGACCAGACTCCTCCATTTGACATGTCTTTCAGGCTAGGAACACCAGACTCAAAAAGGAAATGGAAATAGAAGTGTTCAAAACATTAGAAGAGAAGGAAGGAAGAGTTGAGTGTGATCTAGACATTAGAGATGCTGCCACTGAAAACCTCCTCATGTCTCTTTGTACCTACTTGGGCTCTATGTCCCTTCTCGAATGAATCTTTGGCAAGGATGAGGATTACTTATAGGCTAATCAAGTTTGGCCTGATAGCCTCCGATGTGGTCAGTCGGAGGGAGGGAATGGGAGTCTGTAGAAAAAAATGTAGGTTTTTGAGGAAAAGGAGGAAGATGTTGTATGGGAAGTCAACTATGTCATTAAAAGACACAAAGAACTATGTTCTTTGTCAGAGTTAACCTCTTGTTTGGAAGTTTATCACAACTGAATTTAAATTCACATGTAGCAGTTGGAAAACTGACGTTTTAATAGGTATCCCTGCAAGGTGGAAACCAAAAAGCTGTTCTCTTTTCATCCTTAGTTTCCCATGCATTATGTCCCTTCCCCCAGGTAACACTAAGTTTGCTGCAGGTTCTGATAGGCAGCCATGAGGGGCTATCTGTTCACAGGGTCCTAGGAACATCATCTTTTTCTTTTTTTTTTTAATTTTTATTTTTTTAATTTCAGTATTCCAGAATTCATTGTTTATGCACCACACACAGTGCTCCATGCAATACATGCCCTCCACAATACCCACCACCAGGCTCACCCAACCTCCCACCCCCCACCCCTCCAAAACCCTCAGATTGTTTTTCAGAGTCCACAGTCTCCAATGGTTCGTCTCCCACTCCGATTTCCCAACTCCCTTCTCCTCTCCATCTCCCCATGTTTAGGAACATCATCTTGTTTGCAAACTGCTATCACTGCAAAATTCGCATTTGCTTCTACATTTGTGGGACTCGAGAGGTTTGGGTGGGTTACTGCATTTTGAGAGTGCTGAAGGTACTACACTTTCAGGAAGAAGGCTCAGGGTACAGTGGCTGCTGAAGGAACCCAAACTCCAAGGCACTTAAAGGAGAATCTTCTGACAGGAATTGAAAGGCTCAGGAGACTAGGGAGAAGAGTACTTGGACTTTTAAAGTCTTTGGAGTTCAATTTAGGGTAGAAAGAAGAATTCATTTTGTACTTGAGTTTCTCTGTTATTGTTATTGTCATTGCTCTGTTTTCAATCATTCTTTGTTGTTTTATTTGGACTTTTGAAAGCAATCTTCTCTGTTGACCAGTTTTGGACAGTATGACTAGGTATGATTTCAGATGGGAAATACACTAGGGAGTGAATATTTGGCCAAGGATGCAGTGCGGCCTTGAAGTTAAGTTGATTAATGATCTGTTATGACCCATTACAGAAACTCTTAGGGGGACCAGTTTAACTGTGCATCTCAGTGGTCCCAGGAAGTTATAGCGAGGAACAGTGGTAATGACCGAGGGAGCTGGTGATCTTTCTTAGTTGGACAATCTTGGCTGAGCAAACGTTTGCTTATTAAGTGCAGTTGTTAAAGAGAAAATGAACAATGGGATATGTGGGGGGTTGTTCAGCTTTTCTGCCAGAGCTCACAAAAGAGGAAACTTCAGTCCAACTTTTGCCTCTGTTTACCCTCTTGTTAGAGCCTCCACATGGAAGAAGTGATTCATCTGGCCAGAGACTCTAGAGGGAAGGATCATGACACTGAAAGACACTTTCCTTTCTTACGAGCCCTAGTGCCTTATTTCTTCCCCAGAGGAGCAGCAGGCTGCTTTGTGTCTCCAGGGAAGTGAGGCTAGGATGGTAGACTATCTCTGGTAAGGAGGCCTCATTGTTCCCCTCTCTCCTTCCTGTTCTCAGCTCCATAGGTCTGGCAGGCCAACATCATCCTGGCATCTGGTCAGGTAGGGGGACTTGTACTCATCTACTTATACCTCTTTCTATAAGTCTTGTTCTTTTTTTTTTAATTTTTATTTATTTATTTTTTTGTTTGACAGAGATCATAAGCAGGCAGGGAGGTAGGCAGAGAGAGAGGAGGAAGCAGGCTCCCGGCTGAGCAGAGAGCCCGACGTGGGGCTTGATCCCAGAACCCTAGGATCATGACCTGAGCTGAAGGCAGAGGCTTTAACCCACTGAGACACCCAGGCGCCCCTATAAGTCTTATTCTTAACCCTCATTCCTACTCTTCTTTCTTCTGGCATATTTGAGGGGGTTACAGGAGTTAGATTTGGGGTTGGAAAAGCAAGACGCCTCACTTAGTCCACCTGGCCTCTGCCAGCCTTGATCTAAGTTTTAAGTTTGGGCATTGGCTTGCTTACTCATAAGATGGTCCTGGAGTTCTAAGCGGGGCATAGACACAGGTGTGCATGTTCCCTCAGGTAAGTTGATCAGTAAAAGAGGTGGAGGTAGCATTTGAATTTGGAATTCTACTCCCAATTTTTAACACTGTTTTGGGGGACAGATGGTTATTTTCTACATCTTAAAGCCATGACTGTGTCTTACAAGATGTTGCCTAGCTCAGAAATTCCCAAAAGAAAAATAAAAAAAAAAAGAACAAGAACTTCAGAAACGTTAGAATTTTTTGGTGACAAATAAAATGGAAAAAAACACAAGACCATGTAAATATATTTTGAGCAAGATTTTGTAGTTATAATTTACCCCCATGCTTGGTAGTAACTATCGCTGTTCAAGTTATAAATGAATGAAAAATGTGAAATGAAAGACAATTCCAAATAAGTGGAAATATTGCTATATTCAATGCATGTAATAAATTCTTTATTTTAACCATAAAGAGCTATACATTTTATATTAATAGAAAATGAATTTCTCTCTGCCCTCAGCTATTTAAAGAATATTGGTTTGAAAGTGTGCCAGATGACTCCTTTCCCCAGGGCTCCCATATGACTCAAGCCAGTCCTTTCTCAGCCTTTCACTCTATCATTTATCTAATGTTGCTTTGTTTGTGCCACCTACTACACAGCCCTCAGATTCCATGGGTCCTTTTGAAAAGACAGGCTATTGCAAGGAGTGGTGGGGGTGGAGAGGACAAGGGTAAAAACTAGAAAGACAAGGAGACTCACTCCACACCTATTAGAATGGCCAAAATCCCCTGATGCTGACCACACCAAATGCTGGTGAGGTAAGGAGCAACAGAAACTCTTGTATAGGGACACCTCAGTGACTCTGTCAGGTAAGTGTCTGCCTTCGACTCAGATCATGACCCTGGGGTCTGGGGATTGAATCCCACATGGGGCTCCCTGCACGGTGGGACGTCTGCTTCTCCCTCTGCCTATCTCTCCTCCTGCTTGTGTGCTTGGGCTCCCTCTCTCTTTACCTCTCTGACAAATAAAGTCTTAAAAAAGAAAGAAAGAAACTCTTTTATATTGCTGGTGGGAGTGCAAATGGTACAGTAACTTCAGAAAACAGTTTGGTGGTTTCTCACATAATGAAACATACTCTTGGGATGCCCTGGTGGCTCAGTCAGTTAAGCATCTGCCTTTGGCTCAGGTTGTGATCTCAGGGTCCTGGTGTCTATCCTGCATCAGGCTCCTTGCTTCTTCCACTGCCTGCCCCTCCCCCTCCTTGTGCTTGTGCACTCTCTGTCTCTCTCTCTCTCGGACCAATAACTAAAATCTTAAAACAACGACAACAAAAAACCCCCCACAAAACATAGTATTACCATAAGGTGCAGTAATCACATCCATTGGTATTTACCCAAAGGAGTTGAAAACTTATGTCTACACAAACACCTGCACACAGATGTTTATAGTAGCTTTTTTCATAATTGCCAAAACTTGGAAGCAACCAAATGTCTTTCTGTAGGTGAATGGATAAATGAACTGTGGTACATCAAGACAATGGAATATTATTCAACACTAAAGAGAAATGAGCTATCAAGCCATGAAAAGACATAAGGGAACCTTAACTACATATTACTAAGTGAAAGAAGACAATCTGGAAAGGCTATGTACTGTAAGAGTCCAAATGGCATTCAGGAAATGGCAAAACTATGGAGACAGTACTGGGGTTAGGGAGGAGGATGGGTATGATAGGCAGAGCACAGAATATTTTTTGGACAATAAAACTATTCTATGTGGTCCTATAATGATGGGTTCATGTCATTATCAATTTTGTCTAAACCTATAGGATGTACAACACCAAGAGTGAACCCTAATGTAAACTATGGACTTTGGGTGATTATAACATGTCATTCACCATAGGTTCATCAATTGTAACAAATGTACCACTACTCTGGTTGGGGAGGCTATGCATGTGTACGGCAGTGGGTATATGAGTATATGGTATATATATCCTATTTTCTGCACAATTTTCCTGTGAATCTAAAACTTCTCTAAAAAAGTCCCTTATAAGCACACACAAACTTTTAAAGAAAAAAAAACGGTTTTCCGTTTTATTTTCCAAAACACTGTATTGTCATACAGACTGCCCACACATATGATGGACATTCACTCCCTAAATGCTGATTTTGAGGTAAAAGAGTGATAAGCCTCATACACGTGTCAACCATGTCAAATGACCTTGGCTTTATGAAGATCCTGCCCCTGTCCTGTTTCTATTCAGTATGCAGTGAATCATTAAGGTCAGCACTTAAACTTATATATAAAATAATTGTTGAGAAAATGTTAGTATTTTGTTTAATACACAACTGGAGAAGAGGCCTTGGTGTGGAGGCCCAGGTTTTGGGGCAGTGGGGAGTCTTACCCAATCCATTCTCATAATTTCTCCTCCCCCACTTCAAGAAAGCCTCTGACACTGCAAAAATTTACACTTACGGAAATTGAAAATTAAGGAACTGATCTTTTTGAATAAGTAAAGCCCTCCGAGCTACTACTTACCTAGGATCACGAATGAAAGGAGTCAGACTTTTGAAAACAAACAGATCAACAGATTAAACACCCTTGAGTTCTAATGACCCTAGCTTAAAACCCTTAGTTAAAAAGTAAACAATTAAGAGATACTCATCAAAGGTGGATAGCTTTTAGCATAGAAGCTTGTAATTTTTTTTTTTTTTTAAAGGAAATACTACTTGGAATCCATCTTGTCCTAACAAGAAGGTAATAGAGCTCTCCAGTCATTATAGACCTCATTTAAGGGACCAGGCCCCACCACAGGATGTGTCTCCCTTTTGATATAAATCAGCTTCATTATGTGACTTATTTTAATGAATGCTTAACATAGAATTGAGGGTATTTTTTATTCTAGAATATGGTTTGTTATTAGTCTTCAGATCAAAATCCTTTGAGAAATATGTGGGAAGGGCAAGAATTTTTCACCTACAAGGGTTGGGTGAGCAAATACAACCAGATATTCTTGAAGTGCTCACTTATGAGACAGACTCCTTTCAGCCTTACTTCTTAAGCCTAAATGCTTGTCCCTATTCCCTTAATTTCCACCTCTAGTGTTCAACCTTTGACCATTTGGTTTCTGATCACCTTACCGTATATCCTGTTTGTTGAATCTGAACCTCCCAAGATTCTAATCTGGAACCTGGGCTGATAATTTGACCAAGACTTCCTGTTCCTTTGCTTGATAATTTAATTTGGCACTATAATGAAGTAGGAAAAAACCTAGGCTTTATAGTCACACAGCCCTGGGTTTACATCCTGACTATACCACTAACTGTGGTCTGATTTGGGAAATGCACCTCTCTGGAGGATCAATTTCCTTTTTGGTAAAATGAGGATATTAATACCCACCTCAAAATATGTTTCTGGGGGCGCCTGGGTGGCTCAGTGGGTTAAGCCGCTGCCTTCGGCTCAGGTCATGATCTCAGGTCCTGGATTGAGTCCCGCATCGGGCTATCTGCTCTGCAGGGGGCCTGCTTCCCTTCCTCTCTCTCTGCCTGCCTCTCTGCCTACTTGTGATCTCTCTCTGTCAAATAAAATAAAATAAAATCTTAAAAAAAATATGATTCTGATTGAAAGTAGAGAGTGGTAATGGTTACACTTTGTGTCACTGAATTCTACACTTAAAAAAGGTTAAAATGGGAAATTTTGTTATGTGTTCTTTACAATTGTAAAAAAAAAAAAAAAAAGAAAAAATACAGTTGTAAAGATTAGCCTATAGAACACACATTGCAATAATTGGCACCTAGTAGGCTCACAACAAATAGTAACTGTATGGCCTAGACTATTTTATGCTGCAAGTGCCAAAAAAGCACAACTCAAACTGGTTTAAACAAGGGAATGTTGATGAAACCAGAAAGTCCTGAGGTAGGGTAGGCTTTTTTGGATCAGTTTATTTCTCTAAGGATTGTTTAAGGGTTCACTAAGGGTTCAGTTTCTTTCCATCTTTCCACTCTGCCTTCTGCATCACCAGCTTTATCCTAAAAACCAGCAACTCTCACGATCATAAGATGACTGGCTACCCACAGCTCCAAAGAGTACATGTTCCTTAACCACATCTAGAGAGAATGACTTGGTCCTAGCAGCCTAGCAAGTATCCTGATATTCACTTGCTTAAGTCACATCTCTGCCCTGGAATCAAAAGTTGTGCATGGGATGATGGAATGTAATGGCTATTTTACACTAACCAGGCAGTGGGTCAGCTTCCCCAGAAGCACATGGGCTTTGTGGGGCAAGGGGGCATTTCTCAAATGGCAATCAAGGGACTGTGGGGGACAGAAGACAGAGCTGAGACACTAAGGAGTCAATCAACAAAAGTCCATTTTTGTAGCTGTTATCATTATTATTGGCTTTCTTGGCCCTTAGCCCTTGGCTCTTGGCTATTTCTTTGAAAATCATTAAAAACAAAACAAAACAAAACAAAACCCAAACATCTAAGATCTTATTTTGAGTAAGTGTATTCTTTCTAGTGAAGAAAGATCAATAAGTATAAAGGTAAGTTTAATGTAACTGGCTATTAGGCATCTGGAACACCAGCCAAACAAGCAGCAAAATGCATTGAATAAAGAGGTTTATCAGGAATGAATGTCAGAGATGGAGAACAAGGTGGAAGCTAGAAAGATGGTAACTTGCCAAAGTGCCAATCCCAGAGGATGAGATTAGTTACTGGCCAGGTGAGAAGCCACGACTTGGGTCAGGACAAAAGGGGTGTTCCCCAGAGCAGAGTTGACAGAAGAAACATCTAATTGAAACCTGATTTTTACTGTTCTGCCTGTGCCTTTGCAGCCACCACCTGCCTATCTATAAGATTCCTCTCTTTTTGAACCAGCCCCCATCTAATGACTCACTGATCTCTGCCAATTTTATTTCTGTCCCTTCTGCCAAGAAGGCTCTTCTGCATTCCTTTGCTGCATTTCGTCTGGCTAGTTTTTACTCATTAGTTAAGACTTTAAACTGTGTCTTTTCTTCCCAGAAAGACCTTCCAGAGTACCACTGCTGCCTCACCTCCCACCCCCAAGACACACACCACAGGCTGACTTAGGTAATCCTGTTTGGTACTCCCTATTTGTAACCAATACCCAATGGCTTAATGATTTGTTTACTGGTCTGGTCCCAACCCCTGAGAACTCTCCCCACACTACATTAAAGCTTCTGAAGAGTAGGGACTTTATCTTAGTTATCTTGGGTTCCATGATGTCCAGCACAATGGTGGGCACACAGTAGGAGTTTAATGAATGAAAGAGGCAATACCTTCAGTTGCTGTCTGACATCTTCTTACCAGGACTTAAAAAATAGAAGGACACATTAAAAACCAAAGTGTTCTCTCTACCTAGATAGGAGTTGGGGATGAGGAATATGGAACCACAGAGATGTTTTGTAGCAGTTTGTACCCACTTGGACTTTGAAAGTGGTGAAGGCAGAATCAAAATTTTCAAGAAAATCCATAATACCTCTTTTCTTTTTCTATTCTCTGTCTTCAAACACCATTCCCATTCCTAAACTATTAAAAGATATTTATTTTTCCAATTTAGTCACATAGTGTTCAAAATTTTTATGTTTTTCCCCAGAGAATAAGCATGTGATTATTACATGAAAGTGACCATTATAATAGTTCAGACTCCTAAACACTAGTTATTGGCATTTACAGAGTGAAGCAAGCCACATGAACAAAATACCAGGTACTCAGTAATCTTACTGAAATACCTCACTCTGGTTACAAAGAGCATGACCTTTATGTAAGGAATCTGTTTACTGTTTAATTTACTTTTCCATTTTGAAACAGAGATTCATCCATTATAGGAAAAGAGCCAATTATTGGGTAAACACAGTAACACCTAATGACTATACCCTCTGGTATTTAGTCTCAAAACATTCTGCATTTGTTAGCATACTGAATTTAAAATATTTTAACATTACACTAAAATGAGATTAAAAATAATTTTTTATGTTCCAGGAGATAGAACTCTCAGCTCTGTTTCTCAAGCACGCTAGCCGAAAGGTCTTGTGCTTTGCCTGGTGGTTAGGTTTTGATAAGAACCTAAGGGAAGAAGTTACAGAACTGAGGGCTCACCTTGATAACTCCTTGTTGGCTTCTGGTTATTTAGGATTATCTGGAGGCAGAATCAGCCACAGGCAAGTTTCCTAATGTATATAATGTAACGTGTCTTTATGCACAATTCCTGCATGACCCATAACTGCTTTCAATCCTCTTCTCCCTACTCTTCCTTCCTGCCAGGGTTCTCACGCTATCATGCCTTTCTGACAAGAGCAGAGGGCCACCATGCTGTTCCTACATAATGACCCATCTGTACACCTTTCTCTGACTCCCTTCATTGCCCAAGGCCTCCCATTAGAGTTATAATAGCTTTCTTATTCTAAAGTACACTTCAAAAAAAATAATTTTAGTGCTTTCTCAATTCTAAGACAGACTCTTCTATCCGCCCCCCAACATACACATTTTGGTGTTTTTAAGATTAGAATCAGTTTTACAGTCTTTTTCTTTTATCTCCTAAAAAAGTGGTTACTACATTTTTGGTCAATCCTGTAATCAAAAGTGTCTTAGAATTGGAGAGCTGTGGAATGAACATACTTCACTGGAGATAAGTTGTTTGTTTTTTTTAGACCAATACTGCAGTATGTGGAGACTGGAGCTGTCACACAGCTAATTCAAGCAGAAAGGGGACTTTTGAGTAGTAATATATGAATAATTTAGACAAAACAAACTAATTGTTAGTTGGTCATCTGGATTAATTGCTGTCCGGACAATTATCTCCCTCTCCCCTTTACATTGCCTCGTTTGGGAATTAGAAGCTAAGAAAATATGAAGCTAAATGTTTCTATCATATAAAAGATAGGGATCATAAACTTTCCCTCTGCACAAATCCTCCTAGAGTCATTTGTACTGAATAAGAGGCTAAGGTTATGAACAGAACTCTCCAGAACTTTTCCATATGGATGACCAGTTATCTCAAACTAAACCTAAGATCTTCCCTGAAATGACTGTAACTTGATCTCATCTATTCTTGCTAAGGAGGCAAGACTGTTGTGGAAGGGGCAGACTGTCAACATATCATGAACACACATGGTTCCTGCCTTGGGTGGAACATGCAGAGATATCTGAGCCCCATTGATGATATCGAGCAAAAATACACAGTATTTTCCTAAAATATATAGAGGAAGAAAATTATAAGTTGAGAAAAGAAAGCATTTTCTAGGTATTCCCTGCTAAACCATCTTAGTTGCTAAAATAAAGAATAAAATGGAAATTCTGAGAGCATGCTTCTCCCTAATATTTGCAGTACCCAGGACAAGAGTGCAAGTAGAGGGTTATATATGATAGGTCCAGATCATTAAATTGTATATCAAGGTTTAAAAAAAAATTAAATAAATGTGTTCTATCCACCTTTCTTGACAAATATACCTTTGTTATGACAAAAGAAATTTTTTTAATGTATAAAGCAATGGTTTTTATATGAGTGGTTTAATAATTGAGCTAAACAGCAAAAATCACTGGACTTAATTATTATTACACATTTGGGTGTTTTGTTGATGGGCTTGTGATGCTTGGATGAGTAATAAGATAAAGATGTATATAAGTCATAAATTACCACATATTTATTTTGTGCTTTTTTTCCAGGAAAACCCTAATTATAATGCTATAATCCACATAATTTGAGTTCATTGACACCAATAACAAAACATTTTCTAAGTCAATGTACTTTTTAGCTTTTTGCTTAACTGTTTATTATGGAAATTTAAAAGCATTTCCATATAAACATTTACAAATGTAAATATATTGTACCTGTCATCCGGCCTCAATAATTATTCACTTAGTCAGTCTTGCCTCATCTATACTCCCCAACTCTTTAGATCCAATTATTTTGAAGCAAATCCCAGATATCCTACCATTTTAAACATGAATAAATCAATATGCATCTCTAGAAGAAAGGACCTCTTAAAAAATTCACCTTAAGGGGCACCTGGGTGGCTCAGTGGATTAAGCGTCTGCCTTCAGCTCAGGACATGATCTCGGGGTCCTGGGATTGAGCCCTGCATTGGGCTCTCTGCTCAGTGGGGAGCCTGCTTCCCGCCCGCCCCCACCTGACTCTGCCTACTTGTGCTCTCTCTCTGTGTCAAATAAATAAATAAAATCTTTTTAAAAAATTCACCTTAATGCTATTTTCATATGAAAAAAGTAATTCTTTAATATTAGATGTTTTAAAAATTTGCTTTGAGGGGTGCTGGGTGGTTCAATCAGTTAAGCACCTGCCTCCAGCATGGGTCATGATCCCAGGCTCCTGGGATTGAGCCCCACATTGGGCTCCCTGCTCCATAGGGAGCCTGCTTCTCCCTCTGCCTCTGTCTGTCACTCCCCCTGCTTGTGCTCTCTTTCTCTCTGTCAAATAAATAGATAAATAAAATTTTTTTAAAAATTTGCTTTGATAGAATTGTACAAGTTTAGTTTTGCTGAGTCAGTAGCAACTAGAATTGTCAATTGATTTCTAAATCAATACTCATATTTGAAAATGAACTACAAATTTTACATATCATGTTCAAACATTTTAATGGGGTTGCTCTAATGATCATTATCACTGAAAACACAATAAAATTTTAATTTGTTCATAAAAATTCTATCACCTGTACTTTTTTCCACCAGCACTATCTATATCCATACAGTGTTAAATCTTCTTTCAACTTTTTCCATGCTGAGATATAAAGAAAAACAAAAAGAAAAATATGTGGTTCAATTTGTTCAAATCTCTCTTCTTAGGGGACCATACCTTGCCGATAATATAATATATATATGACATATAAATATTATATATACCTATAAAAGAAAATAGCACAGATCTCTCCAGATGTAGGTATGTAATATATAGATACATAGTTGTATACAAATAATTCAATAATTATACAAACCTGTTTATTACCTTCTTCCAATTTTCTGTCATTTTATTGGAATGTTATTTTTGTTGTGCTAGTCGCATTTAGCATATTTATATTTAGAAAAATCATTTTCTCTAAAAATTTAAAAAGTATTTTAAATTATTTAAAAAGTGAAATAGGCAAACTTAGATCTATGTCTTATATAAGTTTCTGCTAACATCATTAATAGCAAGCAATAGCCTATACCAAATAACTGTCATTAACACAAAATAAAAAATATTTTCCACCACAGACCACAATTCCTTATTTATTTGAGAATCTTCTATTGTTTTAGTTAACTATCCTAATGCAGCTCACCATCTTGTCTAAATTAAATCTTACTTCTCTAAGAGCATTTAAATGGCATCTCCATTGTGAACCAGAATGTCTGTGAGGTCAGATTTGATATGTGTTTGATCAAGATGATCCAATCCCATGGGGCGCCTGGGTGGCTCAATGGGTTAAGCCGCTGCCTTCGGCTCGGGTCATGATACCAGGGTCCTGGGATCGAGCCCCGCATCGGGCTCTCTGCTCAGCAGGGAGCCTGCTTCCTTCTCTCTCTCTCTGCCTGCCTCTCTGCCTGCTTGTGATCTCTCTCTGTCAAATAAATAAATAAAATCTTAAAAAAAAAAAAAAAAAAGATGATCCAATCCCATTTGGGGCATATCCAGAGAGTCCTGTATGTAATCTTTGAATCACTCCAAAGAACATTGTTGCTATTGTCAGAGTTGGGGGCATACTAGGAACATGCTGAGAGATATTTGATAGAGTTGAATGCGTTTGTGTTTGTATTTGTGTTTGTGAAGTACAGGGCTCAGGACAAGGGCTCCTCTTGCCTGAGCCTCAGAGTGGCATTGCAAACCAATAATATATGTGTATATTAATGATACCTTATAATATGCACGTACTACATTATTTGAAGTGCTTCCACATTTACGGTTTCTTTTGATCTTCACAATAACCTATGAACTAGATAGAGCAATTAGGGATGAGAAACAGAGGTCTAGGGAGGTTAAGTGATTTATCTAAAATTACACATCTAATTAGTGGTAGAGCTAAGAGTAGAACCTCAGTCTCCATCTACAAGTTTTCCTCTTATACTATGTTACATTGTGCTGTCTCCTTAATGTTTCTAAAAATATAGAGACCTGACAGTTGGACAGGTTGCATCTCCACATTTTTCATTCCCTAAAACCCTTCGGATTTTAGAAAGGAAAATAAATACAGGACAAGGCATGAAAAAAAAGTCACCTGCTTCTTCATATCCATCCATGTGGGACCAATATATACTTATTGACCAATGTTTCAGAAACTGGAGATTTATCTCCTACCAGGCAAAGGTTCACTTGAGTAATACAAAATAAATCTTCTGAACGGTGATGATCATATTCCTTAACCTATTCATAAGGTCCTAAATACAGCTCTGGAAACATAAACATTGGGAGCATCTTCTAAGAGCCAGGGATTGGGGGGAATGCAATATACATTTTTAGACTAATATACAGCATCTGGAAGTATGAAACATTAGTATATAAATGCATATAATCCTCTTTCAATCATGCAAGCCAGATTTCTTGCAAATTCTCCCATACGGTTTGTTCAGGATTGCCTTGGTGCCTCTGCCTTCTGCTCACATAGACCTAAGACTTCAAGTACTTACTAAAATCCTTTTGTTCTCTCCACTTTTTAGCACCTTTGAATTTAGGATGCTATTTTAGATGAACTAGAACATAGTGAACTGTTAAAGACAGTTAACTCTGGTGAGTTCTGTATTGCTTGCACTCTCTATAAGAAGAATGCATTGTTTTGATGGTGAAAACAATATTTAAAAATTTTTTAGATGCAAAATGCTCTGTGGTTTATATACCCTACCTATTAGTAATAAAAGAATACCAAGAATGTAATGGCAGTAATTAACATTTCATAAGGTTTTATATTTATAATGGCTTTCATAAGCCCCTACATGTTGGCAATAGACTAGATACTTCTGAGATACTCCTCACAGACATCAGCTGTGAATTATCCACAATGGAAACACTCCTCAGAGCTCTATGGTACTCACCATATTGTACTGTAATTAACTGTTTACTTGGTCATCCCCCACACGTCTGGAGTGAGAGCTTCTTGAAGGCAGGAACTGTGTCCATTCATTTCTGTGCTCCAGTGCCTAACAGAGAGCCAAATAAAAAGTTCATAAAATAAATGATTGAATGAAAGACTGGCAGGTTCTCAGTATTTTTTTTTAAATGTTATTTCCACCTATGCAATTTAATGGTTTGCCTGTGAAGAGGATGGTTATTCTCTGCTAGGATATGTCTTGTTCATTTTTCCTTTGTGGATGGTGAATGGCAAGGCACAAACAGGAAATGTTATTTTTTAAAAAGTATCTCTATTTTCTCCCCTCAGGCATATATAGCTTTAGATTTTTGTTGTCAAATCTTTTAATCTACCTAATTATTATATAAACAAGTAAAGAAAGACACTTTCCAACTTACTGCTATATTAAATATCTTACTGAGATAGGTTGTGTGTAGGGGAAATTTGAAGTTTGTTTTTTTTTTTAAATCAAAAGAAAAACTTTGCCACTGAAAACTTCTTTTTTAAAAAAAGATTTTTATTTACTTATTTGAGGGGGGGAGGCAAGCACAAAGGGAGAAGCAGACTCCCACAGAACAGAGAGCCTGATGCTGGACTAGATCCCAGGATCCTGAGATCATGACCTGAGCTGAAGGCAGACATCTAACTGACTGAGTCACCCAGGTGCCCCATACCATGAAAATTTATCATCTGGTCTTTAAACTATGGTATCATGTTTATATTGAGAAATTTTGTTTGGGAGAGTGTTCCTAAAGTTCCATGGTGAAGGATTGAGCATATTTTTTATAGGTTCTGGTACATAAATTTGGCAATTCATGAAATGGGAGAAAATATTTGCAAACCATATATCTGACAAGGGGTTAGCATCCAGAATATATAAAGAATGCTTACAACTCAATAACAACAAAACCAAACAACCCAATTAAAAGTGGGCAAAGGACTTGAATAGATACTTCTCCAAAAAAGATAAACAAATGGCCAATAGCTTATGAAAAGATGTTCAGCATCATGAATTATTGGGGAAATGCAAATCATAACCGTAGTGAGATACTACTTCATAACCATTATGATGACCTATATATGTATGTATATATGTGTGTGTGTGTGTGTGTGTGTACATAATATTATATATATATAAAACAAGTGTTGTGAGGATGTGGGAGAAATTGGAACCCTTGTGTACTTTGGGCAGGAAAGTAAAATGGCACAGCCTTTTAGAAAACAGTAAGGAAGTTCCTCAAAAAATTAAACATGGAATTACCATATGAACCAGGAATTCCACAACGTGGTGTCTACCCAAAAGAACTGAAAGTGGGGACTCAAACAGGTACTTTTACACTAATGTTCATAGCAGCATTATTCACAGTAGCCAAAGTGGGTAAACAACCCAACTGTCTAGTAATGAACAGACAGATGAAATAGGACTTATATATACAATGGAATATTATCCAGTTTTACACAGAAAGGAAATTTTGATGTATGTTACAACTTGAATGAACCTTGAAAATATTATACTAAGTAAAATAAGCCAGTCACAAACAGGACAAATATTGTGTGATCCACTTATGTGAGGTACTGAGAGTAGTCAGATTTGTAGAGGCAGAAAGTTAGAATGGTGGTTGCCAAGGACTGGGGAGAAGGAGGAATAGGGACTTAGTGTTGACTGGGTAGTGTTTCAGTTAGGGAGGATGGAAAAGTTCTGGAAATGGATGGCGGTGATGATTGTACAACAATGTGAATGTACTTAATCGCCACTGAACTGGACACCAAAATTGGTTAAAGTGGCAAAATTTATATGTATATTTTACCACAATTAAAAAAAGACTTGACATTTACTTCCCACTTGTTTAAAAGCACTTCTATATGCAGTATTTTATTTGTTCTTCACAACAACTCTGAGAAATAGGCAGGGCATTTTTATTATTCTCATTTTACAGATAATGAAACAAAAGCTCATTTGGTCAAGGGACACAATACTAGTAAGTGACAGTGCCAGAATTAGGACCCACAACTCTAGTAGTCCTTTCACAGAAGTGTTCCTGGACCCAGAGAGTTGACACTGATATTGAATTCACTGGCAAATGCCCAACTTTCACTTAGAGTGTGTACGCAAAGCCTGATTCCAAAGAACGGTCTTGAAAGAACTTTCTGGAGAATGTGGGCAAAACAACAGGCGCAGAAATCATTAACAACAGGCACTTTTCCCATATCACAACAATGATATTGTGAAGAGCAAGACAGAAATATGAGAACTGAAGCCACAGGCAGGAAACGTTCCACTACCATGTGTTAATTTATCATAGCTCTTGCTCCTTGCTAAACAATTTTTAAGGGACAATCCCTTGTTAGACTGGAATTTTTATTTTGTCAAATATTCCTGAAACTTCATTTGTAGGGCATTAGATGATCCTTGAGAATGTTTTTATTGTGGCTAAAGGAGCTTTACTGTTGCCATGTAATATAATTTGATCTGTATCTGATAGCCTCTTTGAGAAACAGTGATGCTTTTTCAAAATACAGAGACATGAAAAATAACAACACTGACTTTTATTGTACAACTGCGTGTTTGCATTGTTAATTCAGTCCTGTAAAATCTTTCCAGTAAATTAATTACAGCTAAGAATCAGAAGGGACCATAAAGCAAAAACGGCTGAGGAGTCACAGCCAGCTGTTCTTTAAAAATGGAACACTGATTTTTATTTTTAAGTATTCAACAAACAGTTCCTGAAGCGCATCCTCAAGAATCGCAATCACATATTGTTGGTTGACTGTGAAGATTTGTTTTGTTTACCGAAGAAGAAGAATGTCTGTTCCATAATAGTAATACATTTCTGGATGTTCAGGTTATTTTTTTTATTTTAGGATTTATTTATGGGCAACTGGGTGGCTCAGTCAGTTAAAGGACTACCTTTGGCTCAGGTCATGATCCCAGAGTCCCAGGATTGAGTCCCCACATTAGGTTTCCTGTTCAGTGGGGAGTCTGCTTCTCCCTCTGACCCTCCACCCTCTTGTGCGCGCGCTCTCTCTCTCAAATAAATAAATAAATAAATAAATCTTTTTAAAAAGATTTCTTTATTTATTTCATGGGGAGAGGGGCAAATGGAGAAGGAGAGAGGAGGCAGATGCCCTCTGTGTGTGGAGCTGGATGCAGGGCTCCATCTCCTAACCCAGACATCACTACTGGGGCATCAGGACCCTGGATATCACGACCACAGCCAAAACCAAGAGTCAGACGCTTAACCGACTGAGCCACCCAGGCACCCCCGTTCAGGTTATTTTTATGGCAAGCTGACAGCTGAAATTTTGTGGCAGGCAAAAAGTTATAATCCTAGAAAGACAAAAAAATGCTTCAAAATTTTAATAGTGATTCAAATTAACTGAAAAAATCCAAAAGGTGATAAATTTGTTCTCCAGCTTTCAAATGAGTAAATATATTATTAGTTTCATTTTTTACAGAAGAGAAGAATGAAGCCCAGTAAAGTTGGGGGTTTGGGCTAAATTCACGCAATTAGGAAGCAGCAGAACAAGAAAACTTCTGCTAGTAGGGATGCAGTTTAGAGGGGAGGACTGGTAGTCCATTTTACTACTCAGCCTACATTCTCTCTGGTGATTCTGAGCAGAACGGGACCACTTTAAACACAAACACTGATACACCATGTTTATCTCTGGTTTGATAAGCTTGCATAGAATTAAAGAAGTTCCTCTATCACAAAAATATGGTTCATTTGCTCTGAAGCATCTTTTTTTTTTTTTAAAGATTTTATTTATTTATTTGACAGACAGAGAGATCACAAGTAGGCAGAGAGGCAGGCAGAGATAGAGGAGGAAGCAGGCTCCCTGTCAAGCAAAGAGCCCCATGCCGGGCTCAATCCCATGCGGGGCTCGATCCCAGGATCCCGGGAACATGACCCGAGCTGAAGGCAGAGGCTTTAACCCACTGAGCCACCCAGGCACCCCTCTGAAGCATCTTTTGTATTAACGATTTAAGATCTTGATTCATGGACTGCAAATGAGTCATGCCTGCAACCACAATGAATTTCTACATCTGTTTTGTAAAATTAAGGCACCATCACATCTTGTCATCCATGTGTGCATTTCTAGTAACGACACCAAGGATGTCTTGCTGATGCCTTTGGGGCTCCCTCTGGTCACCCCCAATCTTATTTCAGCAAAGGCCTCATTCATACTCTTCTTTCTCTTGGTTTAGCTATTGCTCAATCTTGTGATTGTAGGTCTCAGTTTTGACTATAAATCTCACTTCCGTAAAGTTGCCTCCTAGTTCCCTTTCTATGACACATCAGATCAATAATGATATCTATTTACTGAGCGCATACCATGTACCAGTCACTTTATACCAATATTTCTAATCCATGACGTAAACTCAGACTACTTCTGCATTTTTTTCCCACTGCTCCCTGATTGCGTGCTATATACTTTTAGCTTAGAAATTGGCAAACGATAGCTTGTGGACTAAATCTGGCCTGCTGCCTGTTTTTGCATGACTTGTGAGCTAAGGATGGTTTTTACATATTTAAGTGAGTGAAAAGAATCAAAAGATGACTAATACTTTGTGACATGTGAAAATTATGTTAAATTCAACTTCCACTGTCCATAAATAAATTTTCATTTAAACACAGCCACTCTCAATTCAATTTGGTATTGTCTATAGCTGCTCTCATGCTGTGACAGCAGAATGGAGTTGTTACAAGAGACAGTATGATCCACAGAGTCTATTATCCAGCTCTTTACAGAAAGGTTTGTCAACTCCTGTTCTAGCTCAACCAAATTCATTTCTGTCCTTAACTTCTTGCCCTCACATGTCTTCCTCTCTGTCTGGATGCCTTTCTTTTCTTTCTTTTTCCTCTTTGTTTTCTTCATATCCTCATTCTCTAAAGGTGATTTTATCCAAGCTCATGGCCTATGTGCCTGTGGTGCCCAAGTTTACGTCTCCCTGTCCAAATTCTGCCTTGAACTCCAGACCTAAAGATACAACTGGCTATTTGATCTCTCTGATTGATATCATAAACATCTCAACCTAACATGTTCAAAGTTGAATTCTAGCTCTGTCCCCCTAAACCAGCTGCTCTCAGTCTGCCCCAGTTCAGTTGATGGCAATGTCACATTTGCAGTTGGTCGTGCCAAAAACTTTGGTGCTTTTTTGATTCCTTTGTCTTACATTCAATCTATCAGCAAATTGTATGGTTTCTTCCTACAAAATGTACCCAGAATTGACTGTGTTTCACCATTCCCAGTGCCATCACCCTGGTCCAAACCAGAATCTTTCACCTGGACCACTGCAATGACCTCCCAGCTCTTCTTGCTGCTTTTGCCCCCCAAGAACATTTCATGCAGGGTCAGCTTCTCAGATCAAGTCACTCCCTTGCTCTCAGATCCTTCCCATGACTTCCTGTCCAAAGTCTGCCCCCCGCCCCCTTCTCATCTGTTGCCTCTCAATCTCATTTCCCACTACTCTTTGCCTCACTTGCTCTACCTTAGTAGGGACACTAACCTTATTGCTCTTCCTCAAGTTCCTCTAGGCTCTTTTGTACTTCAGGGCCTGTATGCTGTTAAGACTTAGATATCTCACTCTAGATATTAAGCATCACCTTCTCAGTGGGACCTTCCATGGCCTTCTCATCTACAATTTCAAATCTGCGTTTATGGTTTAATATTTCTTCCTTAGCTCTTTTCATTAGTTAGATAAAAACATCACATATTTACTTATCTTCATTATTGTCTACACAATAATGTCAGTTCATGGGGATAGGGATTTTCATCTCTTCCGTTCACTACTGTATTCCTATTACCCAATGCTTGAAACAAAGAGAGCATAGGAAGTATTTTTGACATGAGTGCATGAATGAAAACATCCAGCTCAAGGGCTGGTTTCAAGAACCTAACCTTGGGTGCTGGGTCCTTTTTCTACTGGGCCAGTGAACATCTTTGATTGTACTTACTACACTGTAGGGCAATTACTTGTTGGACAAATCTGTTTCCACTACTAAACTGAGCTTGATTCATTTTTGCATCCCAGTGCCTAGCACACCCCCCGGCATACATCAAATTTAATGTTTCCTAAATGAATAAATAATTCTTTACTTTTCAAGAAGGTAGTTCTCAGAGATTTATTTATTTGTGTTTGTTTATTTATTTTGAGGGGGTAGAGTGAGGGACAGAAGGAGAGGGACAGAGAATCTTAACTAGCCTCCATGCCCGGGGCAGAGCCTGACGCGGGGCTCAATCTCATGACCCTGAGACCATGACCTCAGTCAAAATCAAGAGTTGGATGCTTAACCCACTGAGGTACTCAGACACCCCAGAGATTTATTTAAATAGTGAATGATACTTAAATTGGAATAGGATTTAAAAAAAAAAACAAACCCCACAGTATTATTTAGGATCATGCTTGCTTTTGACTCTGAAACCACTGGAGACAAGCTGTGGGTTTTAATGAGATGCAGAGCCATATTCTGTCACAGAGCATGGTACCAGAGACTTCCAGATTAAAAAATCAAGTTGCAGTTCCTTGCCTGGTGATGTCCTGGCTTACATCACTGCTTATGCCTTAAGTCCAGACTATTGGTATGTTGAGGAAATACCTTTATTTGTTTGTTTTCAGTCAAGACCTGTAAGACCTGCTAATTGGTGAAGTGGAAAGGATTAACGATCCCTAATCACTGTTAGAATGAAAAATGCCCTTATTGTTTTCCTGTCTCTAAATACCCTTTTTCCATGTGTGTTCAGGAAACAAGTCAGCTAAGTAAAAATCTTTCAGTTGTTCTTTAAAAACAAGCATTTACTGGGAGATCTTTGACTCCAGTCTGGCATCACAGTCAGAGAGAGTTGACTGTGGGGGTGGGGGTGGTCTAGCCATGGATTTGTAGGAATGTTGGGCAAGCAGGGCAGCCCGGGGGAGAGCCTAATCTCTGGCACTGTGACATTCTAGTCTGGGGTCACTGGTAAAATGAGATTTGGGTTTATCATTTGGCATTCTCCTCCTGGTGATTTCATGTTCATTTCCTTATTTGAGTCTCACCCATACACCTGAGGTAGTAAAGGCATTAACTCTTAGAAAGTGAGAAAAGCAGAGAAAGTGAGGGCAAAAGGCAAACTGACTTTGCAGTCAGTGGCTGATCAGGATGAGAACTCAGGTATTCATGCAGGGCCCTTTCCATGGGCCCTTTGCTCCAAACTATCTGCTGGCCTCAAGACTTTTCTACATTGCATGTACTAGAAATGTTTGAAGAACTAGAACTAGAAAGAAAGAACTAGAAAGAACTAGAAATGTTTGAGGCGGCAGTGACATGGAGTGTCTGCTTTGTGCTCAGCAGGAAAGTAGACACCAAGAAATAGAAAACACTGTCCTTGTCCTCAAAATAGTTATAGCCTAGCTGGAGGGAAAGAACACATAGGTGAAACAAAATAATAATAATAATAAATGATATCATAGGGTGAAAAACATCAGGTTACAAAAACATGTATACTAGCAATACTTAAAAATTTTTATTCATTTTCATGTATTTCTTTTGCTCAAAATATAACATGTAGAGTGAGGACACTGCTCAGAAGCAGGGGCGGGTGGCTTCTTTACTTTTCTTAACTCATCTAATCTTCTCACACACTCCCACCCTTCCAATTAAAGTTATCTCAGTCTCCTCCAGATTAAACAGTCTCTCCAGGTTTAGCAGCCTATTTTGATTTAAAGTGGTCTCTAACAGGTAAATATTCATCAATTCAAAGACCAATTCCTTTCACAGGACTCTTTCTCCTCCTCCCCTAGCCCGGGGCTGTGCGGAGGTGGTGGAGGAGCTGGCAGGCACGGGTCTGGTCAAGGCACACTGGCTGCTCCCCAACTAATGCTGGGGTAAGTTTTAGATTTCCCCCTGGAGGGGTCCCTTCTAGGTTACCGTGGAGCCAAGACCAGTTTGGGACTGCTACCCGCACAACCCACTGTTCTGCTCTAGCTCTACCCCGACCCACGCTCGCGCAGGATCACCCTGAGGGGCAGTCTCCTAGGTTTCTTCGGGCGGGCAGGGCAAAGTCTCCTTGGCCTTTAGCTGACCCGTTGATTTGCCCAACACACTTTCTCTTCCAAGAATCCAGTCCAGAGAGTATGCTTCGGAATACACCTGTCTACCTCCCCTTATCCCAGGTCCTTCTTTCCACCCCATTACCTCAAACCCCATTATCCTCAAACCAAAGTCGTCCCCCTCCCCCTAGTGAATGTCCCTCATCTTTGGAGTTTTCCCTGCTCCTGGCTTTTCCCTGCTCCTCTCTGTTTCTCTTAGGTTGGTGAGAAATCAAAGCATATTTTAAAAAGATCTTGCCTATTCTCAACATTGGGCTTTTCAAAACTCTTCATGTCTAATCAAAAATCTTATTTTAGAAGTCAACTGAACATCGACTCTTCCACTCTTTGCATTCCTGCTGTAAGAATCCAGTGGTTTAGGGCAAGAGGATGCTTGGTACAGAATGATGGGTGCTGACAAACAAGGAAGTGCACAAGAGCAAAACACATTAGTACAGTTCTAAAATCTTATCCCTGTTACATATGCATAGAAAAATAATCTGGAAAAATGTACACCAAAATGTTAATAGTGACCTTCTCTAGGTGGTGCTTTTTTCCCAAGTTATTTTATTCTCTATGTCCTCCTGTATTTTCAGAACTTTTTTTAAAAAATATTTTATTTATTTATTTGACAGAGAGAGATCACAAGTAGTCAGAGAGGCAGGCAGAGAGAGAGAGAAGGAAGCAGGCTCCCCGCTGAGCAGAGAGCCGGACCCGGGACTCGATCCCAGGACCCGGGACTCGATCCCAGGACCCTGAGATCACGACCTGAGCCTAAGGCAGCGACTTAACCCACTGAGCCACCCAGGCGCCCCTCAGAACTTTTTTTAAAAAAATGCACATGTATTGCTTTTCTAAACAGAAAAAGCAATAAAAAGATCTCTATTGGGGTGGGAGGAAGGATATAAGCATAGAACTCCACACATGAGAAATATCTCAGGACTATGCCCCCAAACTAATTGCCAAATAAGGGATCAAGCCATAGTTGTGAAGAATTCTTTCTGAGTCACATCTTTTCTTTCCTCTTCTTTTAGAAATTAAGATATAATTAATACATCATAAAATCCACTTTTAAAGTGTACAATTCATTGGTTTTTAGTTCATTTGCGAAGTTTTACAAAAACCATCGCCATGATTTAATTTCAAAACATTTTCATCACCTCAAAAAGAAACCCCATCCCCATTAGCAGTAACTCCCTATCCCCCCCTTCCTTAGCCTCTGGCAGCCACTAATCTATTTTCTGTTTCTATGAGGATAGGATTCAAATAGGATTTGCCTATTCTCCACATTTCATGTAAATAGAATCATACAAAATGTGGCCTTTTGTGTTTGGTTTCTTTCATTTAGCATAATGTTTTTAAGGTTCATCCATGATGAGTCATACTTTTCTTGATCTCCTTTTCTGAAAAGCTTTTCTCTCAGTGCTCCAATAATAGTCATTCTGGTCCCCCGACCCTTGCTGTACAGTCCATGCAGTGCAAAAAAAAAGTCAGACTACTTCTTGCTCCAAAGTTGCATTTCCTGCACTATGGATAGGCTCTGTGGAATAGAAAATTAATCACTATTAACCACCCAAACCCCCCTATATTTGGCTTTGGAATACAAAGCCAAATAATATGGGCTGGTGTGGGAGGAGAAGGGAAGCAGGGATAAGGTGAGGCCCAATAACTTAGCTTCCTTAGAATCTGAGGTTGATATTATTAAAAGCTTATAGGGGGCACCTGGGTGGCTCAGTGGGTTAAGCCTCTGCCTTCAGCTCAGGTCATGATCTCAGGGTCCTAGGATTGAGCCCCGCGGGCTCTCTGTTCAGCAGGGAGCCTGCTTCCTCCTCTCTCTCTGTCTGCCTCTCTGCCTACTTGGGATCTCTGTCAAATAAATAAATAAAAATCTTTAAAAAAAAAAGAAAAGAAAAGAAAAGAAGAGCTTATAGGGAGGGACGCCTGGGTGACTTTGTTGGTTAGATGTCTGCAGCCTTCGGCGCAGGTCATGATCCTGGGGTCCTGGGATCGAGTATGAGTTCTGCGTTGGGCTCCTTTCTCAGTTGGGAGCCTGCTTCTCCCTCTGCCTGTTGCTCTCCCTGCTTTGTGCTCTCTCTCTCTCACTCTGACAATTAAAAAAAAAAAAAAAAAAGCTTATCAGTAAAGGAGCCCTACAGTTTGGACTCTATATTTTATTGTAAATAATAAACTTTTTCAGGTGGATGGACATTAACAATATTAGACAAAGAATATGTGTATATCCTCTTGAATCTTTCTTATTTCGTATTTGTAGGTACTCCTACAAGATATTGGTCCTTTTTTCAAGTAAGAATGAAGGCCAAGACTGGGGTTCCTAATCCAGAAGTTTTCTGTAATCCTACAGGGTAAAAACATAAAAGTCACTCGAAGTCAGTGGTCTTTAATCTTTTGGGGGTCACAGATTTAGTCTTTTGAATCTCTGAGGAAAATTATGGACCCTTTTCTGAAAAATGTTAATTATAATTTCTGAGGGTGTATCAGTCCCTTGAACCATCCAAGGTATCCACAGTGTCTTATCTTGAGCTGCTCTTACAAAATCCCATAGACTGGGTGGCTTAAACAACAAAAATTTATTTCTTCACAGTTCTGGAGACTGGAAAGTCTAAGATGAATGTGCTGACAGAATTGGTGTCTGGTAAGGGCCTTCTTCCTATTTGCAGATGGCCACTATCTTTCTGTGACCTCATACTAGTGGGGGGGGGGGTGGGGGAGATGTGCTTCTCTTGTGTTATTTCTTATAAGGGCATTAGTCCAATCACAAGGGCTCTGCTCTCATGACTTATTCTGATTCTAATTACCTGCCAAAGGCCCTACCTCCAAATACCATCACACTAGGGATTAGGGTTTCAACATAAGAATTTTGGAGACACACCACAGATATAGCCCCCAGATTGAGAACATCTGCTCTAGGAAAATTCCTGATTTATTAGTTACTAAAGTTTCACTCTTAGGTCCCAATCTTGTCTTCCGTTCTGATGAATTGGGTAGGACAACATGGACTTGAAGACCTCTTGGACCTATAGAGAACTATATGTCTTCTACTGAATCCTGCTCTAGAGACGGGAAGCACTGTTGGGTTTCAGTTCTAGATACACAATCTGGAGGAAGAAGTGAGTGAATAACAAAGAGGATGAGAATTTTGACATCACTCCTAATATGCCCCCCACATTATGTTCTACATATATCCTTGATTTTATCCTTGCTCCTCATCAGAGCTTCTCTCTCTTGAGAAGGTGGTGAAGTTGGGGAAAAGCATTAATTCCTTAGCGTAGATTGGAGAGGATGACTCCAACCAGATTCATGAATAAATTGAGAGCATATTCAGGGTCAGCAAGAAGCAATTTACTCTGGAGGGTAGGAGGAAACATCTAGAAGACATGGACGTGAACTTGAGCAGCAGATCTTTCTCAATGGATGGATTGTCTTTGAATTCCCTATTTCAGGGTCTGGTAAAGCTCAAATTTATTAAGCTTTAAATCATTGTTTAAGTTAAACATTTGTTTGGTGTTTCAGGGAAGAGATGAGTGCATTTTCTCAAATAAGAAAAGAGAAAGTTCTGTTTTCTTAGTGACTATTCATGTCTGTCCTTTTATAAGTAGTCCTCTCTGCCTCACTTTGGTTGGCTCCTAGGAATGACTGGGTGAGTTTAATATCCCATCTCCTTGGTAAATCAAGTTGAAAGATCCCTTTTAATTCCATTTCAGAGAGGAGGTCCCGCATAGTTCTACATCATCTGGAGGAGGCTCAGTCTGGGACCAAATCATCACTGACCTTGTTCTGACTATTGAGTCATGGGTGATGCATGAGCAAGACCCAGCAGGATTGAGAACTTCTAATGGGCTTTGCTGTCAAAAGGTGCTATTTTTAGCTACTAGACATTATTTTTAATATAAATAAATATGATAGTGCCTAGCAATAGAAAAATCTCTCTTTAACACACCTCAAGAAGAGTTGTCAAGGAAAATGAAGAACTACATTTTGCTAAGTTTGATGATTTTTCTTTAGTCCTCATCTTACCTGACCTATCAGTAATATCTGAAGTTATTATTATTGTCTTCTGGAAATACTTTTTGCACTTGGCTTTGGGGATATATATTTTCCACTTGTCTGGTTCCCTCCTATTTCATAGCCTGTTGCTTTCCTCTTTCCTTTATGGTTTCTCCTCATGTTCCCAAGTTCTAAACACTTGGTGTATTTGTTAAAAATACAGGTGTCCAGTCACTACCCTAAGAAATTCTCATTCCATTGGTCCAGATTGAAACCCATGTATTTTTTTAAGATAATCAAAATGGTAAATTTTATGTTACATGCATTTTACCACAATTTAAAAAAATGATTTTTAAAGATCCTTAGGTGATTCTTATTAGTAACCAGGACAGAAACTTCTGATTTATCAGTGATAATACTCCAATTTATATCTCTAGTCTATACCTCCTCCGTGAATGCCTGAATTGTCTGTCCCACTGACAGCCTGATGTGATATCTCTACCTAGATGTCTAATAAGCTTCTCAAACTTAACTGAACCAAGACACAAATTTCTGATTACTCATCCCGCACCTGCTCCCACAGTCCTCTCCCAAATCTTTGGAGTCCCCACTGACTGTTTCCTCCTCTCACATTCCACACCCAAACCATCAACAAATCTCATTGGCTAGGTCTTCAAAATCCATTTGGAATCTGACAATCTTTCACCACCTTAATTTAGCATTTAACCTGGCCACGCTACCTTCGTCTCTCACTTGGATTACTCTAGTAGTTGCCTCTGCCCTTGCCCATGAACAGACCCTGTAAAAGTCACAACAGATAGCATTTTTCCTCTGTGTCACACCCTCCAATGGGCTTCCCTTCTCACTCACGGCAAAACCCAAAGTACTTAAAATAGTCCACAAAACCCACCTAATCAGCCCCTTAATCTTTACCTCTCTCACCTTCCACCACATTCTGCCTGCTCTATGCTGCAGGGACCGCTGCCACCCTGCCCTGCTAGCATGCTCCCATCTCAGCAATAGAAAAATCTAAGGACCTTTGAGGCTTCAAGTGGTGAGCTTGTGCGATGTTACACAACGTATAAGTGGTAGATGTGGGATTCGAACCCACCTCTGATTCTTTTTTTTTTTTTTTAAAGATTTTATTTATTTATTTGACACACAGAGAGAGATCACAAGTAGGTAGAGCAGCAGGCAGAGACAGAGGGGAAGCAGGCTCCCTGCTGAGCAGAGAGACAGATGCAGGGCTTGATCCCAGGACCCTGAGATCATGACCTGAGCCGAAGGCAGAGGCTTTAACCCACTGAGCCACCCAGGTGACCCCCCACCTCTGATTCTAAATCCAATGTTTTTACTATGGTACAATGTAGCCTCTCTACTGTGAACAGTATTCATTCAGTCATTCAGCAAGTGCTTTCATGCTGAGGTATAGCAGCCAACAAGACGAAGTCCTCAACTTTGTGGAGCTCTCTTTCCAACCAGAGGAGGTAAAAAATAAATAAATTTAAACAACATGGTGTGTCATGGTGTTAGGTGCTATGGAGAAACATAAACCAAGGCAAGAGAGATAAAAAACCCAGGGCAGGAGTTGCTATCTTTCCAATCTGAGGGAGGTCAGGAAGACCTCACAATCAAGGGACATCAAGCAGAGACCTGTGCAGGGGACCTGAGCAGGCAAGGAAGGGTGGGGATAAGCCATAGGCATAGAATAGGGGAAAGGATTCAAGTTCAAGAGTAGTCAAAGGAGTTCACATTTCCTTCTGATTTAAGTTATTTGCAATGTAACTATTAACATACTAAAATAGTTCTAAAGTGTGACTCACCTGTGTTTTTTAATGTTTTTGGAAGTGTTATGAGTGGATTGCTCTTGCCCAGACATGCTTTGGCTGGGCAACTGGTAGGGGTTTAAGTCTGCTACCGAAACAAAGTCCCTCTGGCTTAAAGAAGCATGTATTAAGTTGCTAAGAGGATGATGGGCTCTAGAGTCAGAAAATCCCAGCTCTATTTTGTGAACTGTTTGTATAACTTAAGACAAGTTACTAGCTTATCCTAAGCCTCAGTTCCCAAATCTGTAACATGTAATGATAGGTCAGTTTTCAACCACCATGTACCTATTCTTTGTTCTAATTGATTGGTCATCTCAGTTACCAATTATTTTCTATCTATCTATCCATGTATTTATTTTAGAGAGAGACTGGGTGCAAGTGGGGGTCGGGAGGCACAGAGGGAGAGAGAGAATCTCAAGCAGATTCCCCACTGAGTGTGGAGCCCAAGGCAGGGCTTCATCTCAGGACCTCACCTGAAATAGAAAGTCCGACGCTTAACGTATGGAGATACTCATGCACACCAGTTGTTAATTTCAGTATCATTCTTCGATAAAGGTATTATCTTATCTCATGGGAGACACTGTGATAATTGGATGGATAAATACTCATTATTATTATATTTATCATTATTATTATAGTCTAAATCAAGGATCAGGGAACTATGGCCCATAGACCAAACCTAAGCCCCCCCTTCCATCTTTATAACACAGAGATGTCCCCAATGAATTCCGATGTCAAATTTCCATCAATAAGGAACTACATATGGACCCATGATATTCAGGTAGGCAAAGAGGTGCATAAGTGTGTTTTTGTTTTCTCCTTTCTCCCTAGCTTCATATCCTGGTGTGAGTTTTTACCTTGAAATACTAGGGGACAGAGGGATGCTTCCAGAGAAGACAGAAGGAGAAGATGTTTTCTTTGCTAACTTGGGTAGGACTTAGGGTCCGATTGACTCTTCACGGCACCTGGGTCCTTCAAAACATTATTTGGGCTTTAGTTTTGATTTTGCTTCTTCAGAACCAGTAAGAACTCTAGGAATTTTAGGTTTTTTTTTTTGTTGTTTTGTTTTGTTTTTTTTTAGTTAATTTATTTCAGGGCACCTGGGTGGCTCAGTGGGCTAAGTGTCTGCTTTTAGCTCAAGTCATGATCCCGGGATCCTGGGATCAAGCCCCGTATGGTCCCTCTCCCTCTACCTGCCCTTCCCTCTGCTTGTGCATGCATGCCCTCTCTTTCTGTCACATAAATAATAAATAAGATCTTTTAAAAAATAAGGTTAATTTATTTTGTCCATATTTCTTTAAAAAGTGAACACAGTTCTAAGCCTTCAAATAAATCAGGCTGAGCCCAAAGGAAATCAAACAATAGTCACAGAATTATAGAGGTCAAAGCTCAAAAACACCCGAGGTTCATATACTCCTTTCTATTTTAGCTTGATTTGACTCTGGTGAGAATTTGTGACTCTGAGAATGCTGCGCGTAACTGAGCTCTGGTAATGGTCTCATTTTACTGCAGAAACATGCAGCAGACTAAGAGGAAAGAGAGTCAATATACATGGGTAATTGATTACTATTGAGTGACTACCTACTATGCACAAAGCATAGTGTTCACTTCGGTATTTTAGAGGGACTCAAAGGCTTTTTGAACCCACACGCCAACTTGTGTGTTACTCTGTGTCCATAATTCAGCTTTAAAAAAAATCACGACTTCAGTGTTTTAAGAAACTTGAAATGTTTCTTCGTTAATTAATATTTATTTTGATTTCAGGAGAATATCAAATATATTTTCCTTATTTGGAAAATGATTAACTAAACATCTTTATCCTAGTTTATAAATATCTTGTAATCTCTGTTTTCTAGGAAAGATCTGATTTCTAATCAATTGTTCCTAGATCAGTCAGAAAAGGTGAAAAACGGAGGTTTATGAAAACTCCTCTAACAGTGGGGCAAGTGTGTGGGGTGTGCCTTCACCTGGATCAGAACACAGAGGTCCAAACACCGGACAGGTAGCCTGAGGCCCAGGAATTGCTAACAGCTGAGTCGCTGAGCCAGGGGAGGCCCTGACACAGGGTCTGGGAGCCTTAGGCTTTCTTTGCAGGACTTCTCAGTCTAAAGGGACCCTGAGTGTGTCTCCTGCCAGGAGAGGGCTCCATGTTTCCCACTTCCAGAGTCTTTCCCTTTCTGATACAGGGTTTTCCATCCTTATCCCAACTTTCTCCTAGTAGAAAGAAAATCACTTATCTTTTTGGAAGGAGAAAGGAGGCATAAAACAAAGGTGTATTTTTGAAGTACGTGAGCCTGCACTGCGACTTCTTTCTGCTCGTGGCCTGAGCTCTGTGCCTTCTCCCTGCTCTTTCCGGCTTCCTTCTCAGCTCCCTCAAGTGAGATTTGCTCCCAGCAGAGCCTGTACCTCTTTCCTGTCAAAACCAGCCCTGGAGAGTAGGCCGGGTAAAGTCATTCATGCAGAGGTAGCAATGATTAGTATTAACTTTGAAGAGTATTTGCACTGTATCCTGGGAAAATCTCATTAAAAGGTGAAACTCCAGTATGAACTTACAGGTTTTAGACAGGAGATGGGGGACTCATCTAAGGACCATGGAGCTTCCTCTTCACCATTAAAACAACAGTCTACAAAGCTGAACACTATTGCAGTTAATTTCAAATAGGAGAGCGTATGTAAATATATGAACATACTTTAACATAATTTGAAGGACAAAAGCTGTCACCATCTAAACTGGTTTACTCTAGGGGCACCTGGGTGGCTCAGTGGGTTAAAGCCTCTGCCTTCGGCTCAGGTCATGACCCCAGGGTCCTGGGATGGAGCCCTGCATTGGGCTCTCTGCTGAGCAGGGAGCCTGCTTCCTCCTCTCTCTCTCTCTGCCTGCCTCTCTGCCTACTTGTGATCTGTCTGTCAAATAAATAAATAAAATCTTTAAAAAAACAAACAAACTGGTTTACTCTAGCTTTTCTGAAAGCTAGAGAAGTAGAGTCAAACAGTAGAGCCAAAAGAGGTAATCATCTTTCAGTCTTTCAGAAGATTTCAATCCCTATGGCTTTCTTCCAAGGATATCTGAACAGGACATTAAGTGGCTGAAAAGCCAAAGTTTTCAATGTTTTATAGCTGCAGTCAGTCCTTGCATTAATTTTGGGGAAGGACTAAGTTATGAAAACTTCCATATTGAGGGGAGCAGCACTATTAACTCTGTGGGGTTTTCTTTTCCTTCTTCTTTTTTATTTTTTTGGTGGGAGGAGATGAAACATTTTGTTTTAATGTTTTTGTTTTTGTTTTTAAAATGATGAAAAATAAAACACTTCACTGGCACACAGCAAACTTTCTCATAAAACTCTCTTTGTCCATGGACTAAGTACACACACAGAGTGCTGGGGTGGGGGGAGTGGGTGGGGTGGTTGGGTCTTATGGCTTCTTTTTTTTTTTTGCCCCTGCAAAGAGAAAAAAAAAACGAGCACAGGACCAGAATAAAGCTAGAATGCAAACCATATTTCAGCCTCATCATTTGGGTTTCTACTCTGCCTCTTAATAATCACTACAAGGATTTTGTTTTGTTGAAAAGAAATCCAATAACCACATTACCTTTTTTTCCCGCTCTGCGCTTCCAGAACAGACGCAAACACAGGGAATTCTGTGAGCTGAGCTGTCATTGCTATGTTCGTCAGGCATATTTATAAACCTCTCTGATTTGGCCAATTCCTCCCAGGCAGCCTCCTGTGAGCCACATGACAGTCTTGCTGAAGACAAGGACACACTCTGTCCTAGCAGGCTCTTCATTACCTGAGTGCTGATTACTCAAGGAGCAGGGGGATTCTGGCTCCAGTCTTTAAAACCAACAGGCTCACTAACCCCTTCTAACACAACACAGCAATCCGCTCTGTTGATTGGGTCAGTTGCCATCAGATGGAATCAAGGGGACATCTTTTTCTATTAGGGGTAATTGATCTTTGAGACTGGAATTCAGGAAATAAAAACTCTCAGAATTCTCATTCTTCTGATTTTGAGCAGGTGTGAATTTCCTAATATATGCAATTATGTTCATATATTCACATACGCTCTCTCACCCTCCCTGAACCTTGACTTCCTCTCTAAAAAGAAAGCAAGATTATTGATTATAGGAAAGCTATTTATTTTCACGTTGTCCCCACACGCTCCATATTGTGAATATAAACATTGCATTTAAACTTCATTGGCATTCGGGACGAACTTTGTAATCATAAACATACTGGAGGGGAAAAAAATCACAATATGTCAATAGACTTCACTTTGTAAGAATGTAATACTTCTCTATGACAAGAGAAACTATAAATAAAATCAAAAGTCAAATGACAAATGGGAAGATATTTATAACACATTTAACAGGCAAGGATTAATGTTCTTCACCAGTAAGGGATTCTTACATAGCAATAAGAAAAAATCCCTAATATCCTGTTGTAAAAGTGGACAAAAAGGGCAATCTTGAGAAATAAGCTGAAGAACTTACACCATTAGATAGTAAAGTAACTAAGACATTGTGATATGGCTCAATAATACAAAACCAATGGAACAGACAGGAGAAGCAGAACCATGTATATATGGTCACCTGATTTATGATAAAGGCAGTAAATATTGTAGGCAGAAGGTAAAAAGTGTGTTTTCCATTAAATGATGGTGGGTGAATTGACTGTCTGTAGGGAATAAAATGTATCTGGACCCATCCCCCATACCATGCACATAAAAGAGCACATAGAATAAAGAAGAACTTCCATGTTCTTCAAATGGGCAAAGATCATATAAGCAGTCACAACAAGCATTAACCATTAAAGAAAAAAAAAGATAAACTGACCATTTTAAATAGAAAACTCTGTCCATCCAAAGATACTACTGACAGAGAAAAAAGGGAACTACTGACTGACAAAAGATATTTAAATGCATATATCCAACTTACTGAACAGAAAAAAGAGCAAAGATTTGAAAAGATACTTGCAGAAGAATATACCTAAATGACCAATAAACATATGAAAAGGACCTCAATATCAGTCATCAAGAAAATTCTAATTAAAACTACAAAGAGATTCTATTACACACCCACCAGAATGGCTAAAATTGAAAAGACTGATGATACTAAATGTTGGCAAAGATATGAAGCAACTGTAACTCTTACAAATGACTGATGGGATACAAATTGGTACGAACACTTTGGAAAACTGACAATATCTATGAAAGCTAAAAAAACCTAATATATAATATATCATATATAATATATATGAATATATAATCCTGCATAACTATCCAGTAGAAATGTGGACATATTTCATTCTCCAAAAGACATGTCATCACAGCACTATTCATAGTGATACCAAATGGGAAAATGCCCAAATGCTCACCAATGGATAAATAAATTGTCATATATTCACGCAATGGAATTCCATCAGCAGTAAGAAGAAACAATCTACAATTCTCTGCGACAACATGAATGAATCTCACAAACAAATACCATGGGAAAGGAGCCAGAAGCGAAACAGTACACACCTTGTAATTCCATTTTGTATAAAGTACAAAAACAGGTAAAATAATCTTTTTGTTGTGCTAGTAAGAGTGGAAATCACCCATTCTGAAAGGTGTTTTGGCAAAATAGCAGAATGGATCCAGGATCTTAAAAAATGTCCTGCCTGTTGACTTCCTAAACTGCATCCTAAGTAAGAAATTGTAGCTGCCCATGAGGACTACAAATAAATCATGACTATTGGATAATAATAAATATTCTTTCAAGACCTGATATTTAGTAGTCGTATAATACTTCATCAGTGCTGATATACCAAAGTTTTATTATTTCTATATTACATATATTTATCAGTTTTCAACTTAAAAAAATTTTATTTATTTATTTATTTGACAGAAAGAGACACAGAGAGAGAAGGAACACAAGCCCCGAGAGTGGGAGAGGGAGAAGCAGGCCTAGGCCCCTATGTGGGCCTAGATACCAGGACCCTGGGATCATGACCTGAGCCAAAGGCAGACCCTTTACGACTGAGCCACCGAGGTGCCCAGTTTTTAACTTTTTATTATTATAAGAACTCTAGCATGGATATCATCCAGTAGTCATGATTTATTTATTTTTAAAATTTGATTTATTTATTTGAGATAGAGAGAGGGAGAGAATGCACAGGGCCTCCCATGCACAAGCAAGGGGGAGGGGCAGAGGGAGAAGGAGAAGCAGACTCCCCTCTGAGCCAGGATTTCCAGTGTGGGGCTTGATCCCAGGACCCTGGGATCATGACCTGAGCGGAAGGCAGATGCTTAACCGACAGAACCAGCCACTCAGGTGCCCCAATAGTCATGATTCAATGTTCAGTAAAAAATGTAGAATACAAATCTATTTATATAATGCAGTCCCAGCTTTATTATACATACACTCATATACATATATACATACATAAAAGGAGGAGGAAAAAATACCACCAGGTCAATAACAGTCATTTCTGTGAAGAGTTTTAACATATTCTTCTTTAAAAATTTTTCCTTATTAAGTCCCTAGGGCTAAGCCCAAGGTCTGTCACAGCCTTGAACCTAGCACTAAACATGACTCAGTACCTCTTTCATTCTCCAGGAGGAGTAGGACAGGCCCAAGTGTTGATTTTTACTGAAGATTCTGTAGGAAAGACAGATGAGATGTTTTACACCATGCAGTTCAGAGCAACTCAAACATATTCTTCAGATGTGTCTTGTGATGGTTAATTTTATGTATCAGCTTGACTGGGCCACAGGATACCCACACAGCTAGTTAACATTATTTCTAGGTGTGTCTGTGAGGATGTTCAAGAAGAGATTGTCATCTGAATCTGTAGACTTTGAATAAAGCCCATGGCCCTCCCCAATGTGCGTGGGCATGATATAATCCACTGAAGGGTATGAATACAGCAAAAGGTGGAGGAAGGGAGAATTTCTTTTGTCTGCCTGACTACTTGAGCTAGACATCGGTATTCTGCCCTCTGGAACACACTCCACTAGATTTCTGATTCTAGGGTCTTCGAACTTGGACTAGGACTTATACCATTAGTTCTTCCAGTTCTCGAGCCTTTTGGCTTGGACTGGAACTACATCATCAACTTTCCTGAGTCTCCAGCTTGCCGATGACAAGCAATAGAACTTCTCAGTCTCTAGAACTCTATGACTCAAATCATTACAGTAAGTCTCTTTATAACATCCCTATCACTTAATACAAATCCTTTTGGATATCTATCTATCTATCTATCTATCTATCTATCTATCTATCTCCTACTGGTCCTACTGGTCCTGATTTTCTGGGTAACCCTAATACATACCTTATCTGTCAGTTCTCTCCATCTGGAAGCCACACCAGGTTTCCTCTTTATTGTCTTTCCCTGGGTAGCAACAGACAGACTGGTTTCTGGCTTCTTCGATTCCAGAGCTTGTCCATCCCAGGCTTCCAGATAGCTCTCCCTTTCTTATGCAGAACAATTCACTTCTCCTAATATGCATACAACTCTCACTTGGCAAAAACAAAAATTCTTGTCAGTTTGCAAATTTTCTACAATAAGTTCATATTACTTTCTGAATCAGAAAATTCTGAAATACTCATAGCAGCCAAGTACGGGGAAATTTTTTTCTAGGCAGTCCCAGCATTAATGAAAACATGTAATCTGCAAGATCAAGTCCAACTGGTTAAAATTAATCTTAGGGCCAGAAATTCCTCAACCTAAAAAAATATGCATATTTGTATGAATTTGTCAGATAATTTGAATTATCTGTGCAGCAGCTCCCAGTGGTGACAGCAGAGATTGAAGAACTATTTGTATTAGTATTAGCTTTATATAACATGGATCAATAACCAGATAAAACAGTTAATTCTGGACCCAGAGAAAATAGTGGCATGAGCAAACAGAAGAATTAGGTGGTTCGAAGCTAATTCCTGCTTAGTTTTTTAAGTAGTAGCATAGTTCTCTTCCTGAAATCTCTAGTGTCCAAAGGAGCTTAAATTATAAATCTAGACCTTTCTCCTTTTCTAATATATGAATTCAATGCTATAAATTTCCCTCTTAGCATTGCTTTCACTGCACCCCACAGATTTGGTTAAGTTGTATTTTCACTGAGTCCAAAATATTTAATACATTGTTTGAGACTTATTCTTTGACTAGTGTGTTATATAGAAGTGTTATATAGACTTATTCTTTGACTAGTGTGTTATATAGAAGTGGGTGCCTCACTTGGTTAAGCGTCTGACTCTTGATTTCAGCTCAGGTCATGATCTCAGGGTCCTGGGATAGACTCTCCCTTCCCCCACCAGCCCAGCTCAGCAGGGAGTCGGCTTGTCTTCCTCTCTCTGCCCCTTCCCCTGCTTGCTCTCTCTCAAATAAAGAAATAAATCCTTTAAAAAAAAAAAAAATAGAAGCGTGTTGTTTAATCACCAAATATTTTGGAATATCCTATCTTTCTGTTACTGATTTTCTAATTTAACTCCATTGTGATTTGAGAGCATACTTTGTATAATTTTTATTCTTCTAAATTTGTTGATGTGTGTTTTGTGGCCCAGAATGTAGTCTCTCTTGATGAATGTCCCATGTAGGCTTGAGAAGACTGTATTCTGCTGTTGCGGATAAAACACTCTATAAAGGTCAATTAGTTCCAGTTGATTGATGGCTCAGTTCAACTATATCCTTAAGGATTTTCTGCCTGTTGGATGTGTCAATTACTAATGGAAGGGTGTACATATCTCCAACTATAAGAGTGGATTCATCTATTTTTCCTTCCAGTTCTATCAGTTTTGCTTCACATATTTTGATGCTTTGTTTTTAGACACACACAGATTCAGGATTAGAATGTTTTCTTGGAGAATTGACCCCTTTATTACTAGTAATTTTCCTTGATATTACTGATATTGCCATGATAGTTTTTCATGTTCTGAGGGCAGCTTTGTCTGAAATTAATACAGCTACTCCAACTTTCTTTTGATTAGTGGTCTCATGGTATATCTTTCTCCATCCCTTTACTTTTAGGGGCACTCAGGGTCCTGGGATCGAGACCCGCATCAGGCTCTTTGCTTGGCGGGGAGCCTGCTTCCCCCCGCCCCCGCCTGCCTCTCTGCCTACTTGTGATCTCTGTCTGTCCAATAAATAAATTAAATCTTAAAAAAAAAAGTGGGCTTCCTATGGACAACTTATTGTTTTCAGCCACCCTTTCAGTCTCTTTTAATTGTATATTTCTGTTCACATTGAAAATTATTATTGGGGGCACTTGGGTGGCTCAGTCAGTGATCCCGGCTCAGATCATGATCCCGGAGTCCTGGGATAGAGCCTGGAGTCGGGCTCCCTGCTTAACAGGGAGTCTCCTTCTCCCTCTATCCTTCCCCCTTGCTCGTGGTATTTCTTTCTTTCTCTCTCTCAAATAAATAAATAAAATCTTAAAAAAAAAAAAAAGAAAAGAAAAGAAAATGATTACTGGGGCACCAGTTTGGCTTAGTCTGAAGAGCAGGTGGCCTTTGATCTTGGGGTTGTGAGTTCGAGCCCCATGTTGGGTGTAGAGATTACTTAAAAATAAAACCTTAAAAAATAGTAAAATAAAATCATTGTTGATATAATTGGATTAGTATCTACAATACTTGCAACTGTTTTCTATTCATTGCACTTGTTCTTTGTTTCTTGTTTTACTCTTTTTCCACCTTTTCTGTTTTTAATTGGGTGTTTTATATTATTCCATTTTCTCTTAACACATTAATTATACCTTTTTAAAACTTAAAAAAAAATGTTTGCCCTGGGGGCACTTGGATGGCTCAGTAGGTTAAGTGACTGCCTTCAGCTCAGGTCCTGATCCCAGGGTCCTGGGATAGAGCCCCACAACGGGCTCCCTGCTCTGTGGGGAGTCTGCTTCTCCCTCTGCCTCTGCCTGGTGCTCCACCTGCTTGTGCTTCCACACGTGCTCTCTCTCTCTCTCTCTCTTTGCCAAATAAATAACTAAATAAAGTGTTTAAAATATTTGCCCTGAAGTATGCAGTATACATTTACAGCTCATCTATTTTAAAATAGCACTGTATTGCTCATTGGCAGGAGAGTATTCCCAGTTCTATCCTCTTGTCTCTTATAATTTGCTGTCATTCATTTCACTTATTCATAGCTATGGTCACCTAATACATTATTGCTATGGTTATTCTTTTAAATAAGCAGCTAACTATTAGATTAATTAAGAATTGGGGCGCCTGGGTGGCTCAGTGGGTTAAAGCCTCTGCTTTCGGCTCAGGTCATGATCCCAGGGTCCTGGGATCAAGCCCCGCATCGGGCTCTCTGCTCAGCAGGGAGCCTGCTTCCTCCTCTCTCTCTGTCTGCCTCTCTGCCTACTTGTGATCTCTGTCTGTCAAATAAATAAATAAATCTTTAAAAAAAAAAAAAAAGAATAACAAAAATACAAGATTTCATTTTATTTTCATTAGCTTCTTGACTAATACCCTTCTCTCTCTCTTTTTTTAAATGTAGATTCAAGTTTCTGGCCTCTATAGTTTTCCTCCTCTGTGAAGAACTTCCAACACTTTTTTCAAGGGCCCGTCTACTGGTGACAAATTTTCTTACTTCTTTTTGTCTGAAAAAACCTTTATTTCTCCTTCACTTCTGAAGACAATGTCACAGGATACAATTTGGTGTTTTTAAAATTTCAACACACTAATTAATTTCATTCCATTCTCTTCTGTTTGTATGGTTTCTAAGGAGAAGTCCGATGTGATTCTTATCATTGGTCTTCTGTAATTAAGGTATCCCCCCTCTTTGGCTTCCTTTGGGATTTTTCTTTTCTAAATACAAATATCAGAGAGATTTGTCTAAACAAATAAAATGTTATATGATCAGGAAAAACAAAGCAAAACGAATCGTAGGACAAATTAAAGGACGAATGAAAGGACAAACTAAAAAAATATTTGCAATGGTGGAAAAGGGTTAATAGTCTTAAGAAATAAAAAGCTTACTTATAAAGCTTAATGTTCTAAAAGAAAAATAGGCAAAGAACATGAAAAGGAAACTCACAAAAGGAGGAATTAAAATGGACAATAAATATATGTAACAAATGTAACTACAAATGAAATTAATTTAGGAAGAAGATATATTTTTAACCTCTCAGATTGACAAAAATGTGAAAATGTTTGCTGCATCTGGGAAAGGGAACTATCCTAATACAGCTGATGGCATGTGTATTTTTACAATTCTGGAGGGCAATTTGGTGAATTTTATTAAATTACTTCAAAATCTCCATTTCTTCTGATTCAGCAATTGCACACCTAGGAATTTATTCTTAGGAACTAACCTGATGTATGTGTAGCACTGTGTATCATGGTAATGTTTGTAACAGGGCAAAATTGGCAACATCTTGAAGGTCCAAAAAATGTTTGTTTTTTAAAGTTGTTTAAAGAAAAAGAGAGAGAGAGAGAGAGAGAGAGAGGAGAGATAAGAGAGGAAAGTTTGAAATAGGCAAACAGGTCCTTATATCATACAGCCTTGCCTTCCTAAGTGGCAAGCCTTCGCAGATAGAGAATGGAAGGAGCAGAATGTAATAAGACATCCTGTACATGTGATGCCCTCCTTTCTCTGAAGACCCAGAGGTTTGCACCCCCTGACAAGAGGGGGGGCTTACCTCTTTGGTTCTACAAACACACATCACTCTGTCCTCAGATCCTTCAAATAGCATTCCCATCACCTCCCTTGAAAACTGGAAACGTAGCTCCTTCATTCAAAAACATCATGTTGAGACAGGAGAAGGGTGTCTCCAACTTTATCAGTCTGACTCTGGGAAAACTGCTAACAGCTGAATGTGACTTTTCTGGGCCAGGAAGTGAGAAGGGAGATAAGAGTATAGTAGTTACTCAATAAATCCTTGGATGTAGCCAAGGCAGCCAGGATACGATGTCAGCATGCCCAGTTCCATCCTGGCCCCATTGAGTGGGATGAACCACCTACAAGTGAAGGCCCTGGAACTCAGAGCAAAGCCCATATACCTGGAATTTTCCCATATCGCTTCCCATTTTGTACCAACTTATGGCTTATGGCTGTCATGTTCTCAAATCCTCTGACATTCCTTTGGCTCCAGACCTAGGCTCCTGGGTCTCCTATCAGGTGCCTTGGCTATGGAGACCCTTTCCAGGTAAGTTACTCCAGCCTGGCTGGACTACAAGGCCTTCTGGCATCTCATCCCCCATCAGTGACCAGAGAAACTAGAATATGCCACTTCCATGCTTCTCCCCAATCTGCGGGGACCTGTACACCCTACCACCCTACACCAATTTCTCCTCCACCTAGGAGAAGAGGTGTCAGAAGCAAAGGGATATAGTTATTAGATGAAAGAACATTAGAGTTAAAAGGAATAATATTCATCATTTAGCTATACTTCATTTAAAGTGAAATGATTTACTCATGGTCACACAGCTAATTCCAAAGTAACATGACACCCAGCGACCAGGTTGGGCTTTTTTGCTTTATTTTATTTAAAACAAAATCTCATTTGTTTGTTTGTTTGACCAATTCCTATGAGTCTACCTACCTGTGATTTAGCCTAAATGGAAATGAACCACAGTCTAGTCATGTCTTTGATCCTCTTATAAGGAGGAGGGAAATGTGTCATGTCTTTTTCAAAGTTCTCTGCTCCTGGTTGTTGGACGCCCCCTTCTAGGAAGAATGAAGCAGGCCTGGCGGAAATTGATGCCCAGGGTGGTCAGGAGCAGAGAGAGGCAGAACGAAGGAACAAAAGCATACCAGAAAGAAGGCTCCCAGTTCAGCCAGCAGAAGCCCCAACTCTTTTTGAAGGGAAGGCAGGACACCAAAGTCAAAGGCCAAGTAAATACAGGAATAGTCTTTGGTTGTTGGGGCTGGAGTTTGTAGAGAGGAGGGATTAGTAAGATGTAACAGGTGAACTGAAGGGAAGTAAGGTGGGGTTGGTGAATGGGTGAATGAGGCCAGAGGGCAAATCCTTCATGGTTGCTAAATGAAAGTGTGTGCGTGTGGGGGGCAGGGTATAGCCCTGCTATAATTAATATTAATTAACATTAATTAATATTAATTAAAAATTACAAAAGAGGGGATGTGGAAAACCACCCAGGTATGAACCTCTCACCTACAGTCAGAGAACACAGCAAGTCCCGGTAACCCAAATGAATGTCTCCCAGAGTCCAGTTTTGCAGACAGTTACTGAAAGTCTACAGTCAGAGAAAAAGTTCTCCAGACTTCTTCCCACTACTGTCCCAGTCACATTGCCTTAGAGGGGTGTCGACACCATTCTCCCATAATCGCTAAGGCATTATACCTCTTACCATACTTTCTGACTCAACCATGGAAAATCTATAATTATTTTTTCTTAAAAACAGATTCCCTAAATGTCTCTATCATTGGTGTGTTAAAGTTGCTCTGCTCAAGCCTTTGGAGTCACCTATGACTTTCTCCCATTCATTCATTCAGCAAATACCACGGAGTGTTTACTCCATCATGTACATTGCGTGATGTTCTGGGTTATCCAATGGTCTATAAAACAAACTGATGTTTGCCTCATGGGACATGCACTCAAGCATTCACCAAACTGTACTGAATCTGTCTTCATAATGATGGTCATATTAATTCTTTTCCTCTACCGCCATTCCAGTTTAGTATTCCAGTATCCTGAACTTTTCTAGTAGTCTGTGTGTCTCCCTGTTTGCATTATCTCCTGCACTCTAATCTATGATACACTCAACCCATTCCTAAGTACGATAAAGCATCTGTAACACATGACATTTACAAATGTAAATTCCTGGATCCCAGCCCGACCTACTGAATAAGAAGAGTGGTAGGGTCCCAAGAATCTGTATCGTTTTTAAAGCTAACTCTAGGATTCTGATGCACATCCAGTTTTGGGAGCCATTGCCTCACATCACTATCCAAAGCAATTCTACTTGCTCAAATTTTTTGAAGGAATCCTCATTGTCTACAGAAGAAACTAACATATTAGGCTGACAATCAATATTCCAACCTGTCTATTCCAACTTGCTCTTACTAAAATTCTAGTCCACCTTTAATTACATAACCTTGAGAGAAATTACTCAAATTGGCAGGTACAAAAGCAAGGACACAGTCTTTATTATCCTGTGCTACAAAAACTCTTCTGCAACTGTCTAGGAAAAAATTTGAAGTAATAATGTATTTATGTTCTTCATCAAATACCATTGTGGTGATGAGTTTCATCCCGCATTCTCTCTTTTCCTCTCCTGTTTCTATTCCTTTCTGCTTCATGGTTCTCTTCCTGATTTTTTTTCTCATTTAAATAGTCATACTCACACTTGCTAAAGCAAACTAGTTTGTTGTTATGTTGTTAATCACAAAGCAATACGTGTTTGATTTAAAAAAAATTCTAATTACATGGAGGAAAAACACAATAGAAATTGAAAGTGCCCTCTCCCTTCCACTTCAGGTCCACTCTTGGGAGTTTGGTGACGAGAAGCCCTTTAACTTTACTTACATTTCCACTTTCCATAGGGATTCTGCACCTACTCTCTGAACTGCTCTTACCCTCCCAAACACCTCTGTCCCTGTATTGGCTGGGATCAGGTTTTCTCTCTTGAGTTCAGCCATCCAAATCTTGCGTGCTCCCTGAGGACACCGAGGACAATCATTCCTTTCCCATATGTTCTTTTTGACTACAGGAAACTAGTAATGCTAACTAGTAATGTTCTATTGTTTTCCTGACTTCCTCTCAAAAAGCTTCTTAGTTGCCATTAAAACTCTTTTTTCTACCCTCCCTTATTTTGGGAACCTTCTGTGGAGCACAGGACCATGCCTTCCACAGCGCATTTTACCAACTGGCAGAGAAGGTGATTGACAACAAGGGATGATTTCCTGAGTTCTAGAAAGATTACCCATCACCCTTCCTCCAAAATATTTCTTCTACTAGAAGCTAAAGTTTGGAATCCCTCCAAAATTTTTTTTAGTAATAGCTTTTATGGAGATATAATTCACACACTGTATATCTAAAGTATGCAGTTTGATGGTTTATAGTGTATCTACAAACTTGTGCAACTATAATAAATTTTAGGACACTTTCATTACCCCAAAAAGAAACCCATACCTATTAGTAGTCATTCCTTATTTCCCCCAACCCTCCCCGTCCTAGGTAACCACTGATAACTGTCTCTCTTCATGGATTTGCCTATTCTGGATATTTCATGTAAATGTGAAATCATACAATATAATATGTGTGGGTTTTGTTGTTGTTACTGCTTCTTTCCATTAGCATAATGTTTTCAAGTTTCAGGCATGCTGTAGCATGTACACATATTGGTACGTCATTCTCTTTTTTATGGCTGAATAATATTCCACTGTATAGCTAGATTATATTTTATCTATCCATTAATCAGTTGATAGACATCTGTGTTGTTTCCACTTCTTGCCTATTATGAATAGTACTTCTGTGAATATTCATGCACAAGTTTGTATATGGACAGGCTTTTGTTTCTCTTGGGAATGTGCCAAGGAGTGGAATTGTTGGGTCATATGGTAACTCTACGTTTAACATCTTGTGGACCTGCCAGACTGTTTTCTAACGTGGTTACACCATTTCACAGTCCCACCAGTGTACGGTGTATAAGGGTTCTAATATCTCCACATCTTTACCAACACTTATTATTTCCCATTTTTATAGATTTTATTTATTTATTTGAGAGAGAGAGAGAGAGAGAGAGAGAGTGAGAGAGAGCATGAGAGGAGAAAGGTCAGTGGGAGAAGCAGACTCCCCACCAAGCACGGAGCCTGATGTGGAACTCAATCCCGGGACTCCAGGATCATGACCTGAGCTGAAGGCAGTCGCCCAACCAACTGAGCCACCCTGGCACCCCTATTTCTCATTTTTAAATAGCTATCCTGGTGGGTTTGAAATAGTATCTCATTGTGGTTCTGATTTGCATTTTCCTAATGACTAACGATGCCGAGCATCTCTTCGTATGCTTATTGGCCATTTTAATATGTTCTTTTTTTAATTAAAGATTTTATTTATTTATTTGTCAGAGAGAGCAGAAGCACAGAGAGCTGCAGGCAGAACAGGCAGTGCAGGCAGAGGAAAAGCAGGCTCTCCACTGAACAAGGAGCCCTCTGTAGGACTCGATCCCAGGACTCCAGGATCATGATCTGAGCCGAAGGCAGATGATTAACCAACTGAGCCACCCAGGCATCCCCATTTTAATATATTCTTCAGAGAAAGGTCTATTCATATCCTTTGCCCATTTTTTTCTTTTGAAGATTTTATTTATTTATTTGAGGGAGAGAGAGAGAGAGTGCACACAAGGTGGGGGTGAGGAGCAGAAGGAGAGGGAGAAGCAGACTCCCCACTGAGCAGGGAGCCTGACATGGGGCTCAATCTCAGGACCCCGAGATCAGGACCCAAGCCGGAGGCGATGCTTAACAGATTGAGCCACCCATGTGCCCCCCTTTGCCCATTTTTAATTGGGTTATTTGTTTTTTATTATTGAGTTATAGTTATTCTTCATATATTCTAGATACAAGTCACTTATTAGTATATTATTTGCAAAATTTTCTTCCATTCTGTCAGTTGTCTTTTTTACTTCCTCAAGGGTGACCTTTGAAGCACATGGTTTTTCAGTTTTGATGATACCCAATTTATCTTTTTTTTTTTCTTTTGTTGCTTGTGCTTTGGTGTCCTATGCAAGAAACCATTGACAAAGTCCAAAGTCAAGAAGATTTATATCTATTTTTTCTCCTAAGAGTTTTATAATTTAGCCTTTACATTTAGGTCTTTGATTCATTTTGGGTTAATTTTTGCATCTGGGATGAGGTTCCAACATCAATCTTTTGCATGTGTCTATCCAACTATCTCAGTACATTTGCTGAAGAGACTTTTTTCTCCCATTGACTCATCTTGGTACTCTTCTAACAATTAAAAGAACAGAACACCTAAAATTCTGCTTTCAGAGTTGAAAGGCACCTTATGAATCTGCACTGGTCAGGCTTTTTAGTTGCAGATGGGAGAATGCATTTTAGCTATTTTAATTGGGGATAAATTTATTAAATCATTGTTGGAAGGAAAAGAGGCAGAACCTCTGGATTAGAGGTTCTCAAACTTGACTGCACAGTGGGATTGTCTGGGAGTTAATGGTCATATTATACCCCATCCCATAAATTAGACTGTCTGGGGGTAGAATGCAGGCATCGCTGTTTTAAAAAAAATATCTCCTTAGGTGACTCCAATATACAGCCAAGATTGAAAATCAGTATGCTAGACTGAGCTCCTAGGAGTAGCATCTAGGTCCACACTGCTGAATTTGCCTGGTGGGGGAACTGTTGCCATCACATACCTCAGAACAACACAACCTCTGCTAGCTGCTGCACCACTGGCATTTCTCAGAAATACACAGCTTTTGTGGCCACCTATGCGGAATAACTGGATCCAGTGTCTAGGCTGTTTCCTTTAGATAGCTCTTTTGGAAACAAAAATCTCACATAGGTGCCTCTGAATGGTAGAACCTGTCATGTACTTACACCTAGCAGCAAAGGAATCTGGGAACATAGTTTATTTAGAGCTTTTAATGCAAAGGTGGGATTCCCAAAGTGGAGAATTATTAAAATGTGATGAGTGTTAAAAAAACAAAACAAAATAAAACAAAAACAAAACTGGAGCAGCCCAGAAGGTAAATGTCTGCTGCAGGGTCAGCTGGTTGGTTACAAATCTGGGTATGCATCAGAGCCAGCTGGGGTGACTGCAATAACAAAAGTTCACAGGCCACACCACTGGAGGAACTGATTCAGTAGGTCCATGTGGGTTCTGGATTTGGGGTTTCAGATAATACAATTGTGACTGCTTGCCTCCCAGTCAAAAGACTTTCAACTTCCCATCGGGGATAAGGTAAGGCATCATCTGCATATGACTGCAGAGAAGCAAAGGAGTGACACAGACTCATACAAAAGTGTAAATGACCAGTAGAGTTTTTGGCTACAATCTTAATCACAGGCTGGTGCACAGAGGAGGGCAGAAAGGAGGCTAGACTAGTGAGTGTTAGGAATCTGGACTTTCCTGATCCTCTATGATATCCATTATCCATCCTTGGGAGAACTGTATAGTTTGAAAAGTCATTTTCAATATTAGAAGACATTTTTAACCTTTGAAGGCAAATTTAAACAATCTCTTGTTATTCGTAATGAAAACCAAAGCAAGTAAAGCTAGTAAAATTTCCCAGGCTGGTAAGGGTGTGCAGGAGGTAATGGTTTCTCAGTTAGAAATGTGTAGAGGCGGTCAGAATCTCTGTGGGAGTATGTGTCTGAGATTTTTACATTTATCTAAATAAGGTATGTGTTCAAAAGGTTGGGTAACGCTGTCCTAAATCAACTTGTTTTTCCTTTTTGGGGAAGAGAGGGTATGAATTCAAAGCAGAGCCAAGAGGGGAGCCCTCTAATGGCTCCATACTCCAGCAGCTGCCCCTTGTGCCTAGCAAATGAAATTCTTCCAAAAGACTATATATACTTTTAAAGTAATCCCTGGAGCCTTCGACGTACAACTTTTAAAAATTACTGGAGCCACCTTCCTGTAACCCAAGTGACCATCGTCTCTTATTTTATGTGCTCTATATTCACCATGTCCTGGGTCAAGACTACTTCAAATCACACCTTCCCGGAAAGCGCATTGCTTTTTATCAACAGCTTGATTCATGACCTGCAAAAATTCATAGCCCTGTGTGACCCTTCTAAAAAGCCTGCCTTTCACACCGTGTCCCCTTCAGAGGGAATAAAACATCCTCATTTCTTCTATCAGTGTATTGGCTGGAAACACTACCTGGACTGGTGGTTTATATGAGAGAGACTTGTGTTCAGGGGAAAGGCCCCACAGATAGAAAGCTGATCTCACAATACAACTGACAGCAATATGTAAGGGCCTGTTCTCCTGCAGAGGAAACAGGAACAGGAATTTTCACACCACCATGAAGGCAGCTTAGGCTGGCAGCTAGCATGTTCTAAGCCTTACTGGTTCTCATAACCTCTCTCCTCTGTTTTCATAACCTCATGACTGTTATGTCATGGGGGGGGGGTGTGGGTAGGAGAGGGAAAATTTGCCAGAAGAATAAATCAGGTATTTAATTTGCTGGGGGGATAAAACCCCTAGCAATCTGATAGGTCTTTGCCAACACCTATTAAAACGAATGTTTTAAGAAAGAAAAACGGTTACTTATGGTGTGGTGTTTCCTCTGTGTTTGGCTAATTGTAAGTCAGGCAGCTAGCAGGAAATCATAATTGAAAGGAATCCAAATAAAACAGAATCTCCTCTATCACTCATGGCTGCTTACTTAGTAAAGTTCACTTTATACCAAAAAAAAAAAAAAAAAAAAAAAAAAAAAAAAATCAAGTGTTAATTGCAGAATTGGGGTGCAGGAAGGCTTCATTTTACACAGCCAAAACAGGAGCGGTGATGAATTAACTTTTAGCTGCTTGTGATTAAGAAGGTGGTTTGAACGAGTGCCTCCTGAAGCTGGGCGCCCGGCGTGGAGGGGGTATGCTGGTTTCCTAGAGCAGCAGGACAAAGAACGGGAGAAACCGGCTCCGCCTGCAGAGTCCTTACTGTTGCTCTAAGAGCTAGGAGGCTCAGGTGACTTGTGATAGATCCTGTTCCCTCAGAAATGGAGGAAGGAAGCTGCCACCTCTGGATAAACTTACCACGGTGCTATAGCACCTCTCAGGTAGAGAAATGCAAACATAGCATTATAGAAGACCCTGTGAAATGTCAGGAAGAATTGATCGGCAAAGACTGAAATGAATGCGAACACTCATGTTGGGACGGATGTAGCGGCAAAGGCATTTTCATATAGCGCTGCGGGGGAGTGGGAATTGCTAGTCTTTCTGGAGGGCACTTACACAGCTTTATCAACACTTTCAATGTACAAACTGAGGATTGCTGGAGGGGAGAGGGGTGGGAAGGATGGGGTGGCTGGTGATGGACATTGGGGAAGGGATGTGCTATGGTGAGAGAAAAAAAAAAACCTTTCAATGTACATTCCCTTTGACCCGGTAATTCCACGTTGAGCATTCTTGGACAACTGAACAATGATATGTGTACAACGGTGTTCCCCCCAGTATTTTCACGGTGGGGAGCTACCCACGTAGAAAATATTTAAGTAAATTATAGTGCATTCATACAAAGGCATACTATATAACCATTACAAAGGATACCTGAAAAGGCATACAGAAAAACGTTAAAAGAGGTTTTCTCTGGGTGGCAAAATTTGGGATTTTTTTTTTTTAACAAAAGGAAAGGAAATTCAAGAACTCCTTGCCCTTTGATAATTGCAAAATAGAGCTGCTTTCCTTCTTCATTATTAGGGTCCCACCTAATGAGGTACCTATGACTAGGGATAAAGAGAGATATTTGTTGCACATTTCCCATTCGGATGAGAAACGCTGACTAACTCTCAACCCTGAAGGCAAGAGGCAGATAGAGAGTTCTGCTGAGGAAAAACTTTTTAAGAGATTTTGTGTTTAACAGACAGAGTTCTTTGCTAGTTGTAGATGTATCCAGGTTATGCATAGAATAAATGTTCATCCAGTGAATGAATGAATGAACTGAATGCTTTGTAGAGATAGAAGGAATGAGAGAAACCATCCAAACTCTTATTCCACAAATGGGGTGCTCGGAGTCAGCAACTAGAGAGGTGCACGCAGCTAATAACTGGTCGAGCTAGGACCAGAGCCCAGGGCTCCCGACCACTGCAAAGGCCATTGCAACTTCACAAAATCAAGAGCTATCTGTGGTTCCTCGAGTTCCTTCCAAACTCAGGAAGTGGTGGTTCCCAAGTTATGTAAGGGCTACTTAGATACAATCATTAACTGTTGGCAGGACAGTTTAAGGCTGTGATTTCACTTGGAGCTGCCAATAATCATAGTATTTTCGGCATGGTTGGTGCCCAGTAAATGTTTGGCCATTGGTAATCGGCATGAGGATGCTGTTTCCTTTGCCCTGGGAAGGATACATCAAGTGTCCCCTACCCCATGTTCATAGCTGAGGAAACACCAGTTTTCTCTCCCTGAGGGCCCTGCCCCCAGCAAAGTTGTGAACTATGTGGTTTCACATTCCTTTGATGTTCTCTTCTAGTATTCCTCTTCTCCACCTCTGCTCTTCCTTCTCCCTATCTCCTTCTCTTCTCATGTTTGCCAAAGCCTCCCAGATGGACCTATCCCATGTCCATCTTGAAGGACTATAAATAGCATTAAATAAATCGTGGCTTCTAAACCAAATTAGATGTATTTCATTGTGGACAATTTCAAATATACACAAAAGTAGCAATGATGCCCATGTCCCCATTACTTAGCCTTATCAATTGTCAAAATTTTACTGATCTTGTTTCAGCTATTTTCGCCTCTCAACTATTTTTTTGAGTATTTTATTTTATTAAATATTTATTTATTTATTTATTCGGGGAGAGCGAGCGAGCACCCACGTGCGCGTACTCCTGTGTGAGCAGGGAGAGGGGCAGAGGGAGAGAGAATCCTCAAGCAGACTCCCTGCTGAGTGCAAACCCTAACTGGGGTGCAGTGTCCAGGGCTTAATCTCAGGACCCTGATATCACCACCCAAGCCAAAATCAAGAGTCCAACTTCTAACCGACTGAGCCACCGGATGCCCCTTTTGGAATATTTTAAAGCACATCCTAGACATTATATTATTTCATTCATAAGTACTTTAGAATGAATCTCTGAGAATGAGCTTTTAAAAACACAGTCACTATGCAAGTTCACAAAAAAATTACCAATAATCCCTTAATATCACCTATCACTCAATTCCTGTTCAAGTTTCCCATTGCCTCAAAAATGTATTTTTATAACAGCTTTGATAGACTCAGATCAAGCCAATGACGACATATTTGATTTGGCTGGTATATTTCTGGTCCTTTTTTTTTTAAACCTATATTTCTGTATCTATTCATCTATCTGTTTATCTATCTATCTCTCCTTGGTGAGGTAAAATTTGCATGGTGCAAAATTAATTATTTTAAAGAGAACTATTCAGTGGCATTTAGTACAGTCACAATGTTGTGCAGTCACCACCTCTCTCTGGTTCTAGAACATTTTCATCACTCCAAAAGGACACCTAGAGCCCCATTAGAGCAGTGGCTCTCTACTCCCACCTCCCACCAGCACCTGGCCACCATCAATCTATATCCTATCTCTAGAGATTTACCTGTTCTGGATATTTCATAAAATGGAATCATATAATATGTGGCCTTTTGTGTCTGGCTTTTTCACCTCACTATAATATTTTCAAGAACCATCCACATTGGAGTATGTATCAGTACTTCGTTCCTTCCTATGGAATATATAATTTCATTAAATGTATATACCACAACTTATTTACCTATTTATTTATTGATGGACATATGGGGTGTTTTTGGCTATTATGAACACTGCTACTATGGACAGGCCTGTGTACATATTTGTCTGAGTGCCAATTTTCAGTTCTTTTGGGTTTATATCCAGAAGTGGAATTCCTGGGTCATATGATACAGTTATGCTTAACTTTCTGAGGAAACACCAAACTGGTTTCCATAGGGGCTGCCCTGTTTTACATTCCCATCAGCCTTGCATGTGTGGGGGCTCCCATTTTCCCACATCTTGCCAGCACTTGTTACATTCTACATTATTTATTACAGCCATCTTAGTGGGTTTAAAGTGGTATCTTCTGGTGGGTTTGATTTGCATTCCCCTAATGTCTAATGATATTGAACATCTTGGCCATTTCACATCTTTTTTTGGATAAATGTCATTCAAGTCCTTTGCCCCTTTTTAAATTGGCTTGTCTTTTTGGGATGGTTGTCTTTTAAAATCTAATAGTTCCCCCCCTACCCCTTGTTAGGCTATTCATTTGCATAACAAACTGGATCATTTGTCCTGTAGAATTTCCCTCATTCTGTATTTGGCTGTTTCCCCACAGTCTAATTTAACTTGTTTCTCTATCCTCTTATTTCCTGTAAACAGATATTTTAGAACTACAGGGTTTACTAAAATTCTTCCTTCCTTCTTTCCTTCCTTCCTTCCGGTGGAGATATTTCTTAGGTGACATATCCTTCCTATTGCATTATGTTGGGAAGCTCATAATACCTATTTTGTCCAGTTTACTGACCCAAACTGTATATTAAAGAACTCTAAGTTTCTTCAGGGTTATTTAAGAGGTCCCGCAAATGTCTAATTGAAATTTCACTTAAAAATTATACAACTGACTACTGCTTTTCTGGATTTTCTCAGAATAAAAAGGAAGTCATGTAAGTGAGCCCCAGCCCTCTACCTGCTTCAGCCAGAGTTACTCTGCCTTTTATATTTTGGGATCCTAGATAAGATTTCATTAGAAAAACATCACACTAATTTATTTATTTATTTATTTATTTATTTATTTATTTATTTATTTAAAAGAGTTTATTTATTTGACAGAGAGAGATCACAAGTAGGCAGAGAGGCAGGCAGAGAGAGAGGGGGAAGAAGGCTCCCTGCTGAGCAGAGAGCCTGATGCGGGCTCGATCCCAGGACCCTGGGATCATGACCTGAGCCGAAAGCAGAGACTTTAACCCACTGAGCCACCCAGGTGCCCCTACACTAATTTAAAAACTAAAATAAAATGAACCCCTTCTAAAATGTCAGGTGATTGGGTGACACTTCCCAGTGATATTTATATCATAATTGAGGACTCTGAAAGTTGGAAAGGCCATAAGACTCCATGAATAAAGTTCCACATTCATGCAGTGGGCATGGCTGGTGGAAGACAGAGTGGAGTCCTTCTGGTACCCCTTGAATCACACAACATAGGAACTGTTATTATCCCCCCAAATCTATGGCTACCTCCCATTTATATAAGATACCCTTTCTTTATTTAAATGAAAGTGGACTTTGAATAACAGCAACTCACTCTTTAAAATAGAGCTAAAGCTTTATGAGAGGACCACTGTTCAAAATAGGGGGTGTGTGAGGTAGGAATAGCTGAGAACCTAGCAATTGCCTCTGGTGTAGTACACAGATGCCCTTCAGGTGTCTTTTGCTGGAAATATCTCTAATTCTGGTCACAAGAAAAGATCCTCCATCTTTCTGACACAGAATATACACACTCTCTGTGATACCTTAAATCAATACCTGATTGTCCACTACACACTTTTTCTTGTATTCCATTAAAATTGAGCTTCTCTCTATAACTAAATGTTGAACACATCAAAGTGATGGATGGTACATCAGCCCCTTATCCCTAGGATTTTGGAGGCAAAGTCTACAGTCTTCTTGTGGCTAAAAGGAGATTTATGAAACTTTGCTTCAATTCTAGTTTAATCCTCAAGTGTCTGCTTTTTAATTGTCAAAGAGTTGTAAAGTCTGCCCTTCATGGAACTAGGAACAGCACTATGGATACACAGCTGGATCCCACTGCAGGTGGAGGAAGGGAACACTGAGTCCTCCTATTTCCTCTGAGATGAGAAGACTCAAGTTCTGATTATCTACAGGTTTGTTTCTGGAATAGGATATTTTGCCAGTAGATGAAGGCCCTAGAGTCTATTATCTTATCATTACCATCAATATCCTCCTCCTCCTCATCATCATCATGCCTATATTCTAATATAATGTTGGAAGAGAGGGACAACAAGGCCCAATCAGCTGTTGGCCCCATAGACTCCAAATTTACTGCAGGAACTCAGTTACCTTTCGGATTGTCCAAACAGAATTCTCACGAATTTTTCCATGATGATTTTGGTTAAATCTTACCAGCTTTTATCCAAACTGATAAATAGAAATACATACAATAAAAGTGAATTTTTAGGGGTGCCTGGGCAGCTCAGTGGGTTAAGCCTCTGCCTTCGGCTCAGTTCATGGTCTCAGAGTCCTGGGATTGAGCCCCACATTGGGCTCTCTGCTTGGCAGGGAGCCTGCTTCCCCTCTCTCTCTGCCTGCCTCTCTTGTCTACTTCGATCTCTCTTTGTCAAATAAATAAATAAGTCTTAAAAAATAAATAAATAAAAGTGAATTTTTAGACACAAATATCAAGGATTATCGGTTCCCAAGTCCTTTCCCTAAGTCGGTTCCCAACTAATAGGTCTCAGAGTGATAATTACAAGTGAAGGACAGAGATACTGTTGGAAGGAGGGTTGACCTCAGACACACACAGAAAATGGAGCTGCATAACAGGACTTCCTTCCCACTCATGCATTCCTTATGATATAGAAATCATCCTTTGCATGAGTTTAGATATAAGATGTTCATAAGATGAACAACTGGAGAGAAACTAAATGCTCATCAGTGGGAAGAGAGGGAAGTATAACTGGATTTTGAAACTCTAAAAAGGATGCTGCATAAAATTGATTGATGTGGGAAGATGTTCAGGATAAATTAGTTAAAAAATAAGGTGGGGAAAATTTTACATATTTATAATTTTCTTTTTAGTTTTGGATATTTTTAGTCTTGAACGAATTATGTGTGCTTTATTTGGGAGGAGAAGGGAGGTTCTATTCTAAGCCTTTTAGTATATTTGCATGGGTTGGCTTATCAGGCTAGCTCTCTGTAGAAGGCACAGACATCTTGAACCAATGGAAAAGAGACAGAGAATGAGAACTTTTCAACTTCGAAAGAAGAGAAGGACAAGCCTAGATCATGTTGGAGCAGCATTAGGACTGCCTAGGACAATGGGGGTCATGGCAAATGGGAAAATGAGAGAGTGAATGAAGACTTGGTTTGAGGAACCAAACTCCAAGCTTTGAGTCCTTCACAGTTTGGTTTAAGTATCTCCAACATGAGGGTGAGTGGAGTAATATCAGGGCCTAGGCCACAGCTGACACAAGGCAAGACAGGAGAGATCTTGTGATGTTTCCGTCCTCTATCTTTTTTTGTTTGTTTGTTTGTTTATATTTTATTTATTTGAGAGAAGGGGGGCGCACAAACAGGGGGGGAGGCAGAGAACCTGATGCAGGGCTCGATCCCAGGACTCTGGGATCCTGACCTGAGCCAAAGGAAGATGCTTAACTGATTGAGCCATCCAGGTTCCTTAATCTTCTTACTTTGCCTATTTGGTTCTGGGTGGAGAGACCTGATGGTTCTCTTCCACATATCTCAAAACCCAGGAGCTAAGGAGTGACGTATCCAACATCAGCTAGGCCAGAAAAAAAAAAAAAGAAAGAAAGAAAGAAAGAAAGAAAAAAGTGAGTTAAATAGAAAGAGGGTGATAATGGAGAAACCATGTATGTGGATCTTCTCTTCAAGTGGCAGTTCACCACCCTGAATGTACTGCCCCGGTTAGAAATGTAGGTTAGGATTCAGAGCCCAACATCAAAGGTAGGGTGCTTTGTTTCAGCAGGTTAAAAAGCAACTCATGGTATCACGGTGAATATATCTGGAAGGAGCTGGCAACTTCAAAGGGATTCATTAACAGATCTCCCCGTTAAAGTTCCTGGAAGTTTACTAAACTGCCCATAAGTGTTTTTATTAACAGCTAAAAACAGGCCTAGGAGGCATTTTAATAAAGACCTCCGGTCAGCTAACTGGACCAGGAGAGCTGTGTCGAGGGTCTGGAATAGAGAGTAATTTGTTGCAATGTATCTCTTAGGGCAAAGTTCCTAACCTTTCTCACTTCAGTTTTTTCTTTAAAACCCAGCCTTACAGGGACATTGAGAGGATTAAATAATATTGTTTGTGAACAAACTCAATAAGGCTAATTCCTTTATAGGTAAAACGAAGTGCTCAACATTACCATCTGAAGCAACATCTGTGATCCTTGCTTTGGAAAGATTCTAGGTTCTTCCCAAGTGTACCATACCTAAAAGACAAGCAGCAGAAGAGGAAGGTTAAACTCAACCCACTCCTTGAGGTTCAAAAAGAACAAAATGGTGGGATGTTGAAGGAAGGAGGCTGTTGGAAGGTCAGAATTTGAATAAGAATTGAAAGAGGTAATTCTCTCGTCCCCCAATGTTCAAATGATCTCACTTGGTCTTAAGAAGTGAAACCTACAGGGTCTGGTAAAATTTTGAAGCCTTCTGAAAGGCTGCTCAGAAAGATAAGAAAATAGAGAAGAGCCATTGTTGAACAAAGTGACATACACGCACTGCCATATTGAATCCTAGACAAAAAGATCCGCCATGATTACAATTGAGCTTTCAGTCCAGAGGCCAGTTCAGCCAAACATTTTGTTCATGCTTTTTAAAACTCAGTGGCGAGTACGTAAAAATGTCTGCAACCCAGATGAGGTTGTTAAATTCTTTCTTAAGAACAAGACAGAAAGGAGAAGTGATTTACTAGAGTATGTTGCTGGGTTTGTTTTTTATTTTTATTTTTGCTCTTCTAATCCCCAAGCCCACAGCAGCCCGTCTCGTTGAATCTTGATTTGTTTTTGTCTCATATGAATGTGAACATCCATCCTCCCAGCAGAGATGGTAAATAGCTGTACACATCTATGTCACGAAGTGGTCATAAATAACAATCATTTATGGGGCTGGTGGGAGGGCAACCTTTGGGCTTTGAGAACTGCCTGCAGCAACATTGTTCTATGAAGTTTCCTGTAACTGAAGGGGCAAAAAGCATGGATTCTTGTTGTTACTGTTTAAAATTATTATTTTAAAGTAATACATACACGTAGTAAAAAAAGAAATTGTTATATTATAGAGTGGTAGTATTAAATTAAAAATCTCTATGTCTGCCACAGTGGTTACCACTTAAAAATTATCAGTTTCAGGCTACACAAATCATACATGAACACTTTCTTGCAAAAACGTCAGATCATACAGACAAAGCTAGAGTCCTTCTTGACCATTAGCCCAATTACATTCCCCTCCTTAGAGGTAACCACCATTGTTAATGGGTGGGTTTCCTCCCAGATCTTGAACATTTTTATAGGGATTCTTGTTTTGGTTTTTATTTTACAGAAATGGTATACTACATTTATAATCCAGTAACTTGCTTTTTTGACTTAATAACATGTCTTGGATAGGGGCACTTGGGTGGCTCAGTTGGCTAAGCATCTGACTCTTGATTTTGGCTCAAGTCGTGATCACAGGGTTGTGATCTCAAGCCCCACGTTGAGCTCTGTGCTGGGCATGGAGCATGTTTAAGATGCTCTCTCTCTAAAATAACAATAATAAATTTAAAAACGTGTCTTGGATATCTTTCCATGTTAGCACATTTTGTATGTATTTCATCCTTGAAACTGTTGTATAGGGCACCTGCATGGCTCAGTCAGTTAAGTGTCTGGCTTTGGCTCAGGTCATGATCTCAGGGTCCTGGGATGGAGTCCCACATGGGGCTCCTTGTTCAGTGGGGAGTCTACTTCTCCCTCTCCTTCTGTGTGCCTGCTCTTTCTCTCTCCCAAATAAATAAATAAATAAATAAATAAATAAATACTGTTGTATAATATGACGGGCCATCATTTATTTATGAGTAGTGAGCATTTAGATATTTCTAATTTTTTAATATTACAACACAGAGCTGTACCGAACACCATTGTCCCTACTTCCTATGCATATGTGGAAGTAGTTCTCTAGAATAGATAGGAAATACCCATTTTTATCCATCTCTATTTTTAGTTTTTCTGTTGTATGTCATGATCATTCAAAATAAGATGCTTATCATTTATTTCTTGATTCACCAAATTTAAATCTTATCAATTGACTCCTTACTATAAGAGATGGGGAATTCAGCTCACTTATAAGAGCTTTTACTTCCCTTCCACTGCCAGCTTTTGTTAGTTACATTTTTATTATTGTCTTTTCTGTTCATTATTTCTACACCTTTATACACTACACTTACACATCTAGTTTTTATAACATCAACTTTAGACAATATCTTTTGATTCTCTACCATGCGTGAGGGTATTAGCACTTCTGTTTCATCTTTCCTCATCTCCTTCCCTCCTGACCTCTGTCAACTACACTATTACTCTCACCTTGTCCAGGTTCACAACCTTTACCTTCTATTCTGTACCTATACAACCCTCTGTGGTTTCTCTGTGGACTGATTCTAAAAGTTGCAAACCTTTTGATGATGTTTTAATATCATGACTCTTTAAATAAGGTTCTCCTCATACCAAGCATTGTTGTCAAACCCTTAGAGAAGGAGCGGGACTGTTCAAAACAAACTGTTCAATCATCAAGGTCAAAGGGACTGCATTCTCTTATACATTGATATGTGCTGGAAATAATGCTGCATTTTAGTTTGCCTCACAGATGGAGCCTAACTTTCTAACAACAACCTTCCACCTCTGACATTTCTAATGTTTCTTCCTTCCCTCTTTCCTTCCTTCCTCTCTTCCCCGCACCCCCTACTTCCTTATTTCTTATCCAACTCTGCCTTTATCCTCCATGTGCATTTGGGGTTACAGCTTCCTTTGCTCTATTCTACCTGTAAATAAGTTCTTATCCACTTTCTCTTTTCCAGAAAGTCATCAAATTCTCTAGTCTGTGAACAGATCCTCCTTCCTATTCTCTTTTGTGTGTCTTCACTCTTGTTTGAGGTGGGGCTTGGGGGAAGGGAATGTAAATACACCCTCTCCATCATCTATCCTGGACCCAACAAAGCAGGAATTTTTAAATGGTCCCATTAAACACCACTGTTTCTTTGAAGGCATTTTCAACACATGGGTGCCAATTTCAGCAAACAAAACAACTCTTAGTTTTCTAATTAGCCAGGGACAGGTGAGAGAGTCTATAACCCATACCACAAAACAAAACCCTGGAGCCTGTCAGAAATGGTGCTCACTATTTAATTCTGTTACAAGGCACCTAGTCTAAAAATTCGATGTCTATATCCTTGTCTGTCAGTCCTGATTAAGAAGGGGAGGGACTGAAGAAAGACTCTAAGGTCTATGGCAGAGCTGGAGGGATAGGCTGTTCAATGGCTTATTATTTTTCAATGCAGCTTCCCCCAGAGAATTGGTAGTTCCAGTAGCCCAGGGGAAGTCAGGATAACATAAAGGATAAGAACTGGGGACCCAGAGTTATTCACCTCAAAGATACAAATGTAGTGATGCAAAGGGGCATGTACACCCCAATGTTTATAGCAGCAATGTCCACAGTAACCAAACTATGGGAAAAGCCTAGATGTCCATCAACAGATGAATGGTAAATTGCAGTATATTTATACAATGGAATATTATGCAGTCATCAAAACATGAAATCTTGCTATTTGCAACGATGTAGATAAAACAAGAGGGTATTATACTAAACAAAATAAGTCAATCAGAGAAACACAATTATCATATGATCTCAATGATATGAGGAATTTGAGAAACAAGACAGAGGATCATAGGGGAAGAGAGGAAAAAAATGAAACAAGATGAAACCAGAGAGGGAGACAAACCGTAAGATACTCTTAATCACAGGAAACAAACTGAGGGTTACTAAATTGGAGAGGGGGAGGGGAGGTGGGGTAGTTGGTTGATGGACATTGAGGAGGGTATGTTCTATGGTGAGTGCTGTGAATTATGTATGGCTGATGAATCACAGACCTGTACCCCTGAAAGAATAATACATCTATATGTTAATTTTAAAAATTAAAGAAAAAAAAAAGAATTGGGGACCCAGAGGGCGCCTGGGTGCCTCAGTCAGTTAGGCATCTGCCTTCAGCTCAGGTCATGATCCCAGGGTCCTGGAATAGAGCCCCACGCCAGGCTCCCTGCTCAGTAGGGAGTCTGCTTCTCCCTCTCCCCCATGCTTGTGTGCACTCTCTCTCCCTGTCAAGTAAATAAATAAAATTAAAAAAAAAAAAGAATTGGGGACCCAGGGATTCTGACCCTTCATAGCTGTGTGATCTTTTTTACTATTTCTTTTCTTAATGAAGTCCCTAGTCTATAAAGTGGAGGAATAGTTTTCACCTCGCAGGGTTGTTATGCTGATTAAGTGCAATAATACAGAGAACACAGTTGGTGCCAACACATAGCAAGCATCCAATGAATGCTAGCTATTTTTTAAAAAAAGATTTTATTTATTTATTTGACAGAGATCGCAAGTAGGCAAAGAGGCAGGCAGAGAGAGAGAAAGAGAGAGAGGGAAGCAGGCTCCCCGCTGAGTAGAGAGCCCGATGAGGGACTCGATCCCAGGACCCTGAGATCATGACCTGAGCTGAAGGCATTCGCTTAATCCACTGAGCCACCCAGGCGCCCAATGCTAGCTATTTTTAAACAAACTTTGCATTTTGAGTATACACTCCTCTATGGGACATTCCTGAGGAAGAAAGCAAGTAGTCCACCCTCACGGAGTTCCTAGTCCAAGGAATGAATCTTCCTTGGAATGGAAAAACCATCAAGTGAAGATTTTCACTTGATGATTTTTCACATATGGCGAGAGTTTAATGGGTATCTGCTGAATAAATAATTTAATAACCTTGGTCCCAAAGACAGACAGTGCTCTTTTTTTTAAAAAAAAAGATTTTATTTACTTATTTGAGAGAGAGACAGTGAGAGAGAGCATGAGAGGGGAGAAGGTCAGAGGGAGCAGACTCCCCATGGAGCAGGGAGCCCGATGCGGGCCTTGATCCCAGGACTCTGGGATCATGACCTGAGCCGAAGGCAGTCCCTTAACCAACTGAGCCACCCAGGCGCCTGACAAGGCTCTTTCAGGGAATACTCAGCCAAAGAAAAATAAGAAGCAAATTATATAAACAAATACTGAGTACATTTAATCCCACTCCACTTATGTGATAATTCACTCAACCAGTATTTTTACTCATTGACTATGTGAAGAAATTACATTAGGTCATCTAACAAGATACAATCCCTGCCTTCAAGGGGTTTAAAGTCTAGTATATAAGATTTATACACAGAGCTAACTACATTCAGGTGAGGGCATTATTGCCAACTGGGGCAAGGGAATTTGCTAAGATGCATTATTCCCGCAATCCAACCGCCCCCTCTCCTCTTCCTGGCCACCTTTCATGTCTACTGATGTGTCTGTGGCAATGTTTATTTCTGAAGTATAAAAAAAAGCATGTGGACTGTGCCTGAGAAAAATGGAGAGAGTATATAGTTCCCTACCTTTCTGAATAAACCCAAAGATTTAATCTCCCCGCAGGCTAATGAAATTGCAGAGAGTACACATTTTTCCCACTGAATTCCTCACCGCAGCCACTCTGTGACTTCTTTCTCTGTGATAGAAACCCTTTCCTCCATTAGTCATCTTATTAAGTACGTACCTATGGGAAAAGATCTTTCACTTGCAGATTCCACCATTGCCTCCAACTCAGTATATTTCTGGAGGTAGAAAATGGTGTGGAGAAAAACAAAACAAAACAAAAAATAAACCTTTGAAGCTAAACAAACACGAGTGCAAATCTCAGCTCAGCTAATCTTCTTACTAGATGAATGACCTCAGGCAAGTTAACTTAAGCTCTCTGAGTCTCAGTTTCCTCCCACATAAAATGAAAATGATAATGCTGTGTCAGAGACTGCTAGTTCTTTCCCTAAATCCAGCCTATCCTTTGCCATAGGAATAGAATTTTTAGCTGGTCACAAGTTTGCCTAGAATAGAACAAGCCTTCCTTGGCCATGGGAATAAATTCTGGTTAAAGGGATGTAGGTGGAAGCAACGGTGTGCTGGTAAAGGGCTTCACTGGTTCTACACACACACACACACACACACACACACACACACAGTGTGCACACATATGCATGTAAGTTTATTATAAATGTTACTGATATTAAAGACATACAATTTACAAATAATGAAATACACAGTAAGCTATGACAAGTTCCGTACACCCAACTGAGTCTTACAGAATGCTTTGGTTAATTGTTGGGGAACAAGGAGTTCAACCACGATTTGACAAATGGAGTTCCGTTCCAGTTCTCTCTTTCCCCAATAAATGTATTGCCATTCAGTCTGAAATGTGATCTACTATTAAACAGTTTTTTATCCTCTTATAAACTGAAATCTCTTTCAGTTTTAGCCCACTTTATGTCTGAAGCTCACTCATTTGCTGAGGAGGTAAGTGACTTCTCTGCTGAACTGGATAATGGTTTTCTAATGCTGGAAGGATATTGCCTTAATGTTCTGTGAATTCATAATGTGGTGACCACAGATACACCACACTTTTAGGTTTCATCTGCAGTTTTGACATTTTTCTGCAACACTTTCCTAAGTTTAGACAAATAAAATAATAAATCAAAACCTGACTTATAGCTTTTGCTGATTTCCCTGGTGTAAATATTCTCATCATGACTGAATTCAATCTACCAGCATGAGTTCACTGAGCACAGAACTGCGACAAAATACACAGTGTTTCCTTATTTTGAAAGCAATAGATATAATTTCACTGTTATGGTTATTTGGAGTTCTCTGAGTTGTCTATATTTTCTTACCATTCTTAACACTGTATTCAGTCTCATTTTCAAGAACTTTCTGTATGTTATCAGTCATAGGTTATCATCTCTCGATAGAACATAAGTACCATGAATATAGGTACTCAGAAAAATGACAAAATAATAAATCAAACCCTGACTTGGAGCATTTGCTGGGAGTTTTATTCAGCATTGCCTCTGGTTACACCCATCCTATAAAAAGTGTTCAAACAAATATTTGTTAAATAAATGAATTTGTTAAACAAAAGTTGCCAATATTTCCCCAGACTATAATTTTTCCTATTTTATTTATATTTATGCTTTTTGCCATACAAAACTGTTAAATCAGATGTAGTCTAATATGTCTGCCTTTTCATCTATTGTATTTGAGTTTTCTGTCCTGTTTAAGAATGACTCTCTCAAACCAAGGTGGATTATTCTCCTAAATTTTTTCTAGAAGTTTAATTTTTTTGTTGTTACATTTATATCTGGAATCCATCTGGAATATATTTTTGTATATGACATGCATTTCTTCCAGATGGCTAGCCCATTGTGCCACTTCTGTAAATAAATTATTTTTCTCTGCAAAGCTCAAATTCCACCTTTGTGGTACATTAAGTTCCCATGTGCGCTTTATTTCCGATAAATAAACTCTTTATTTAATAACTCTTTTATCTAATAACTCTGACTCTTTATTTCCGATTCTCTAATATGTTTCAGTATCTATTTGCCTACTTCCTGGGCTTTATGATACTCTTTTGATACCCTGACTTTATCACAGTGGCAATATGATAACAGAGCACAATTATAGTGTTTACTATATCCTATTCTAAGCAATTTCGATTTAATCTTCACCAAAACTCTATGAGACAGGTACTATTAATATCCTCATTTTACTGATGATGGAAATAAGGTGGCAGAGGTAAAGAAACACGCTCTGCCCCACACCAGTAGTAAGTAGTGGAGCCTGGAACCAAAGCTCTGGAGCCCAGGTTCTTTTTTTTTTTTTTTTTTTTTAATTTTTTATTTTTTATAAACATATATTTTTATCCCCAGGGGTACAGGTCTGTGAATCACCAGGTTTACACACTTCACAGCACTCACCAAATCACATACCCTCCCCAATGTCCATAATCCCACCCCCTTCTCCCAAACCCCCTCCCCCCGGCAACCCTCAGTTTGTTTTGTGAGATTAAGAGTCACTTATGGTTTGTCTCCCTCCCAATCCCATCTTGTTTCATTTATTCTTCTACCCACTTAAGTCAAACCACCTTTGTGTACAGCATGTACCCTTTTCCTAATCCTTTTAAAAAATAATTTTCTTAGCTATTCCTGGAAGTTATTCTTCCATAGACTTCTTTACAATAATTTTATTGAGTTTCCAAACAAAAACAAAACCTCTCTATTGGGATTCTAATTAGAATTGTATTAACTTTACGCATTAATTCCGGGAGGCACATGGTTTTGTGAATTAAGTCTTCCCCTTTAGGAACATGATCAACTTTTCTCTATGTTCAGGTCTCATTTCATGTATTCTTTATTATGAGTTTCCCTTCTGTAGGTCTTGCACCTTGTAAAATTTTATCCCAGATATTCTGTAAGTTTTGCCATTGTTATGAATGAAAATTTCTCCCCATTGTTGAAAGTATAGAGAAAAGCTTTTTTTGTTTGTGTGTGTTGTATGTATATATGTTCAGTCACCTTATCAAATTCTCTTATTAATTCTACAGTTTTTGTCACGTGAGTTTTCTAGTAACACAGTTATATCATTTGCAAACTCTTCTCTCCTTTCTTCCCTGCATTTATTCTGTCCTTCCTTCTTTCCTTTCCTCCCTCCTTCCCTCCCTCCCCCTCTTCTTCCTTTTCTCTAATCTAGTTTTGGGTTATTTAGTGGCAAGATTAATATAAGAAAGGCAGGATAAAAGCTTGATTCTTTTTCTTCTATTTACTAGCTTCTAAGATAATGAATTACTTCCCTATAGTTCTCTAAAGGTGATCAGTTAGGGTTTTTTCTCAGGTTGGGGTTTTTTTTTTTTTTTTGGTCTTGTCTTTGTTTTTGTTTTTAAAGGGAGAGGGAGAGAGGACAGGTGAGGAACAGAGGCAAGGCAGAGAGAGAAACTTAAGCAGGCTCCGTGCCTGGCACAGAGCCAGACACAGGGCTCCATCTCACAATCCTGAGATCATGTCCTAAGCTGAAATCAAGAGTTGGACCCATAACCAACTGAGCCACCTAGGAGGCTCTCCAGTTTTTTAAAAGCTGTGGTGAGATATACATAATACAAAATTTACCATTCGTGACATTTAGTATATTTACAATGTTGTACAACATCACTCCATCTAGTTCCAGAATATCTTTATTACCCCCAAAAGAAACCCCCTATTCATTAAGTACTCACTCCCTTTTCTTTCCTTTTTCTAGCCCCTGGCAACTACTAATTTGCTCTCAGTCTCTACAGATTTACCTATCCTAGATATTTCTCTCTCTTATTTTAAAGAAATCTTTTTTTTTTTTTTAAGATTTTATTTATTTATTTGACAGACAGAGATCACAGTAGGCAGAGTGGCAGGCAGAGAGAGGTGGGGGGAAGCAGGCTCCCTGCTGAGCAGAGAGCCCAATGCGGGACTCCATCCCCGGACCCTGAGATCATGACCTGAGCTGAAGGCAGAGGCTTAACCTACTGAGCCACCCAGGCACCCCTAAATATCTCATATAAATGAATACGAGGTATTTCATATGAGGTGTGGCCTTTGTGTCTGTCTTTTTAAAATATTATGAATTCATGGATTGAAACATATTTGATAGGTTTCAATAATTACAATTATTATCTTTTTGAAGCTCAAATTTTTCTATCTTTGGTCAGTATGAGCCTCTTCTAGTTGGCTTCTGGGTTCTTTTGAAACATTCAGACTCTTCCTTGCTTAGTGTTACAGGACATTCTAGGCTTTTTTTGTACATTTCTTGTGACAGACTTGGAATTGGCCATTTCTCTCAGAAACACAGATTTCTTTCAGTGAGAAATGGTATTTTAAGACATTTTGGGTACTAGTTTAGCCCATTGCTATTGGGTTGGTTACTGTTTCTAGGCTTTTTTAGTGGACAAAGCTAGGTAGTATAGGTGTCTAAATCTATATTTATATTTTCAAAGGTAAACCATTTCATGAGTTTATATGATATTTCTAATTTAAATTCAGGTCTATGGGTTTTTACTTAGCTTCTTTTATATTATAATTGCATGTCCTTTCTTCCGCAATAATCTTGGTTCTCAAGGAAAAGGGGGATGAGAGACTCAGATGTCTCGTGATTACTCATTTATTTAATTCTATATATCACATATACAGTAGTCTCAGTAAAACAATACTATTTACTGAGAATAATTAGAATTATTTTTTTCATTATGCTCTCCCTAACTCCCCTCATCTTTTTAATAATTGTATTACATCTATATTGCCTGAGCGTATAAACATTACCTACCAGACAGACACTCTTCCTTTTAATACTCATTTACTTTTGTCTCTACAGATATATATATTCCATATTTAAGGTTCACCATTAGTCTTATGTCAATGTCTCTCTAACCCTTTTGATTGTTTGAAGTTCATTCTCTAATAGATTCCTCAGGAAAGCCTCATGGATACAATATTCTCTGAATTACTGTATTTTGATCATCTTTGATCTGTGCCCCTTATATTTGAAAGTCAATGTTTCTGGATATAAGATCCTTGGCTCACATTTTTCTTCTTTTGAGTATCTTAATTATTTTACTTCCATATCCTCTGTTATATGGTGTGGCCATTGAAAGGTTCTATGCTAATCTAGTTTTCTTAACCTTACACATCAGTTTCTGTTTTTGCTTAGATGACCAAACCCTGAGTAGTTCCAGTGGTTCTTCATCAGTGTGAGGCCCCATCCTGCAAGGGAGCCCTGGGAAATTGGGCTGGGCAGCACACAGGGGCCAGAGGGTTTCAGCTTTGCTAGGGGCTCCTGGTGCTCACCTGCTATTTGGTTGGGCCAAACCCCTCACTGTTTTACCTGCTCCTCCCTCATTGTCCTTCCATCTTTTGCAGTAAATACCTTTTAGCCATTTTGGGGTCTTCTGTTTGCATAGCTGTCTGATGCTGTGTTGCTTTCCTCTGCTTTCTCCTATGCAAGCTCTGGGATACCATGCGGGTCTGTGGCTCCTGACAGTCTGTCTTCAGCTGCTTGTATTTTGGGACTTGTGTAGATACCCCGTCAATTAGTTTCAGTATAAATGTTACCCGTGCATGGGTGTTTCATTCTGCTATCTATTGCTCTGTCTGTTTTTAAATAGGAAATAAAAGAGATTAAAGAAGGACACTACCACCACCATCATCGCTGGGGAGAAACCTTTTCTCTCTCTTACTCACCTCCACTCAATTATTAGTTGCTATTTCCAATTCCTTTAGAGCTGGAATGTGCCCAGAGGAAGGAGAGAAAAGATGGGTAGAAAGTTCATTTTTGACAGATACTGTTATAAGCTGGCTTCACATTTCCTAGGCCTGTTCTTTTTTTTTTCTTTCTTTCTTTTCTTTTTCTTTTCTCTCATGGCCACTTGTATAATTTTTCAGATTTTTCCAGCTGGGTACTTCTGACAGGAAATCTAGTGATGTGGGCAATGAATTCTATGCACTTTCTCTGCCCTCAATCTCTACTTTCCCCATTACCATTATAAACTGTATAAACTCTCTCTGCTGGACTGTCATAGCCCTCTCACACTGTGCTCTTGGCAAGAATCAAAAGAGCTGATTCTCTCTCCCTCAAGGCTTATGTCTGGTCTAAGGGAAGAAAGTTTTGTCCTCTGACCCAACAAACACCACAGGGCAGATCAGTCCCAATATACCTGCCTACATTCTGCCACTGGAATGGCTATTCTCTTGCTCAGGAGATTTCTTAGATGGGACTAAGACCCCAGATAACTTTTCTTCTCCACCATCCCCTCTCCCTCCCAATGATACAAATCAGGCTTTCTGTGCTGTCCAACTGAAATCTCTAGGATTAGACTTGAGGTCAGCTGGTAACATTCCCCTGTGATTGGTGGAGAAGGAGAGTAGGAACCACAGCTCAGCTATTTCCAAAGAAAGCCTCCTGACAAATTTCTCTTTAATTTCCAACTCTTGACCCTTTTGTGACTACAAGATGGGTGAGAAATTTTAAAATTATGTAATAAATTTTTGCCTTTATAAATCCTGTATTTATAAATTGCCTTTATAAATTTGCCTTTATAAATTTTGCATGTACTTTAGTCCTTCCTTTGGAATATAGTGATGCAGACAGAGTCTGATGTACCTTGCAACATAGGTGAAACTTCAATTTTAATGTAATGTCATTTTTAAAAAAGATTTTATTTATTTATTTTACAGACAGAGAGCACAAGTAGGCAGAGAGGCAGGCAGAGAGAGAGAGAGAGAGAGAGGAGGAAGCAGGCTCCCTGCCAAGCAGAGAGCCCAATGCGGGGCTCGATCCCAGGACCCTGGAATCATGACCTGAGCCGAAGGCAGAGGCTTTAACCCACTGAGCCACCCAGGTGCCCCTGTAAGGTCATGTTTTAATAAGAATACATTTATATCCTCTATATTCTCAAATCATAGCTGTAGAGTTCAATTTAATGTTCACTCATCATATTTTCTCATAATATCTTCTTTCTTATTCCCAGTCGTGTGGTGTTCTTTTCTATATTTACCCCTTTATTAGGTTTGAGAGAGATTTACCCCTTTTATTGGTCTTTTTCAAATATTAAACTTTGAGGATTTAATGAGAGCTCCACAACATTTTATACATTTCAAAAATACCAACCTTGTCTTTATTATCTCCTATAATATTTTCTTTTGGTTTCCTCATTCTTTTACTACCTTCTTAAAAAAAAAATTCATTACAAAGAAATGTATTTTTTGGGACTCAGGCTATATATTTTCCTCAGAGTACAGTTTTAGCTGTAACTTATTGGTTTTCCTCTTTTTCTTTTTAAATTTTTAAAATTTATTTGACAGACAGAAGAGATCACAAGCAGGGGGAAGAGCAGAGGGAGAGGTAGAAGTTGCTCCCTGCTGAGCAAAGAGCCCAGAATCGGGTTTGATCCCAGGATCCCAGGATCATGACTTGAGCTAAAGGTAGATGCTTAAGTGACTGAGCCACCCAGGTGCTCTGGTTTTCCTCTTTGATCAAGAAAATTTCATATAGAAATTAATGGAATAAAAGCAATGCTGAATTAAATAAAATTGAAATGAAAGCAATGCAAACAAGCAATAAAAAGTGCATTTGATCCCCCCAAATTTGCAGTTAATTCACTAAATGGAAGAGATGCATTTTGAATAGTAGTAATGAACAAATTCCTGTATTGTTTGACAGTCCGACTAGTGAAAATGATAAAATCATATGAACATACTGGAAAAAAATTTATATTGTTTTATGATTCGGCAGAAAATACTGGATAACAAATAATTATATAAAACACATGTGAACTTTACAATGAGGGCATTGATGACAAACTGGTGAGTGGATATCATCAATTCAAAGACAATTTAAGGTTAGTCATTGAATAAGAAACTTTGAAATGGCCTGAGATCTTATGGTTTATATATGATAGAAATTTGATAAGAGATTTCCTCAAATTTGACAACAGTCCTACAAAGTTATATGATAATAACAATATCACATCTAATCTGAAGGAAAATTTCTAAACCATCATTAATAAAAAACAAATTTTGATCAACCTGGAGGAATACTAGAGGAAAACTGAATTATCTTTCTAGTTTTTCTATGAAAAACAATATTATAATATCATTGCCATATGAAAAGGTAATCAAAGAATATGCAGCCAAAATACTATGGAGGATATCAGGAAGTTAATAAAAATATTATTAGGTTACTTTATTTTGTTATTTTTCTGTATTTTCTAATATTTTCAGAATGCATTTACTTTTCCATTTTTAAATTTGTTATGTAACTTCTCTTTACACTCTAAATAAATATTCAGGTTTATATCTAATTTCGTATTTTTAATTTTATATTATTTTTCTTAAAGAACACTCCTTCTACCTCCTCCCCACCCCACAAATTCATAAGCTTTAGGGCTTCTAAAACTTGTCTGCCCAGTCACCTTCCTTCTCATTGAAACACATTCTACTGATACTAGGTTATTTCTTAAGGGGTAATGATGCTGCTTTCCATGTACTGCTTGGGACTGGTTTTACAAGGAACCCGAGGATGAAGGTGACACCAGTTTTGGAGTTCTTAGTGTGCTAATAAAGCATTATCTGAAAAAAAGGAAATTCAACATGGTTTTTGAGCCACTTGATGGTCATTAGAACATTAAAATCAATTTGGATCACTACCTTTCCTCTCCTATCTAATTATCTAACATATTCCAGATGTAGAAAGGATTTAAATATAAATAAGGAAGTCATGCAAGACTGTATACAAGAATTCCTATACAACATCAATGTGGGAAAAGGTTTTCAAGTTTTACAAGTCTCAGAGGCCCTAAGAGAAAAGATTGATAAATTTTAATGAATAAAAATAAGAAAATTCTGCTTGCCAAGAAATAATAAAGTTAATATAAGAAACAAATCGAGGAAAAAATATTAATAACACATATTCCACAGGGTTTATTTCCTTAATATAAAAAAAAGTTCTTAATAAGAAAAAACATCAACAACCCGATAGAAAAATTGACCAAGGATATTATTAGGTGTTTTATCAAAAAAAGAAATACAGATGATTTGTGAACATAGGAAGAGTTGTTCAATCACCCCTATAATAAGAGAAATGCAAGTTGAACCTGACAGATTGGCAAAGATCCAAAAGTTTGTAACATACTAAGAAGCAAGCAACTATTTGAACAAGTGTAAATTGGCACAACTTCTGGAAAAGGCAGCTTAAATTTGACCAAATAGCTTCATCTCTAGAAATTAATGTTATAGATATGTCTACGCACATAAATTGTTACATGCAGAAACGCATTGTTTCTCTTTTCAATTTATTTATTTATTTATTTGACACAGAGAGAGAGAGAGAACACAAGTAGGCAGGGGGGTGGGGAAGCAGGCTCCCTTCTGAGCAGAGAGCCTAACTCAGGGCTCCATCCCAGGACCCTGACCTGAGCCAAAGGCAGAGGCTTAACCCACTGAGCCACCCAGGCGCCCCAGAAAGTCCTGGTTTCTAATAGTGTAATGCTGAGAACAACCTGAATGTCTATCAAAAGGGACTGGTTAAATATATAATGGTACATCCATCCATAGAACACTATACAGCCCCCCACCACACAAAAGAATTGAAAGCAGCCCTGTACAGATAGGAAACATTCCTAAAGACCTATCATTAGAAATGCAATGTTCACACCTCACACCAGTCAGAATGGCTAAAATAAACAAGTCAGGAAATGACAGATGCTGGCGAGGATGCGGAGAAAGGGGAACCCTCCTACACTGTTGGTGGGAATGTAAGCTGGTGCAGCCACTCTGGAAAACAGCATGGAGGTTCCTCAAAATGTTGAAAATAGAACTGCCCTATGACCCAGCAATTGCACTATTGGGTATTTACCCTAAAGATACAAACGTATGATCCGAAGGGGCACGTGCACCCGAATGTTTATAGCAGCAATGTCCACAATAGCCAAACTATGGAAAGAACCTAGATGGCCATCAACAGATGAATGGATCAGGAAGATGTGGTATATATACACAATGGAATACTATGCAGCCATCAAAAGAAATGAAATCTTGCCATTTGCAACAACATGGATGGAACTAGAGCGTATCATGCTTATTGAAATAAGTCAAGCAGAGAAAGACAACTATCATATGATCTCCCTGATATGAGAAAGTGGCGATGCAACATGGGGGCTTAAGTGGGTAGGAGAAGAATAAATGAAACAAGATGGGATTGGGAGGGAGACAAACCATAAGTGACTCTTAATCTCACAAAACAAACTGAGGGTTGCTGGGGGGAGGGGGGTTGGGAGAAGGGGGTGGGATTATGGACATTGGGTATGTGCTTTGGTGAGTGCTGTGAAGTGTGTAAAGCTGGTGATTCACAGACCTGTACCCCTGGAGATAAAAATATATGTTTATAAAAAATAAAAAATTAAAAAAAAATGCAATGTTCAGAGTGGGACATTGACATTTCAATGGATACACTTAATACTTATGCTTTCATGGAATATATCCTAAGGATCATGGTTACTTTCGGGTAGAGAGAGAACTAGGGCAGGAGTGAGTAGGTGGGTGGGAAGACTTACTTTTCAGTACATATCCTTTTGCATTTTTCAAATGTTATTGCACGTACCTATCTTACCTATTAAAGTGCTACAATTATTTGTTAAAAATAAGACATGACCTATAACTATGCTAGTGAAAATATTTGAGTATTGGTAGTTCCTTCCCTGAAGGCACAGTATTGGGTACTGGAGAAAAAGCAAGGTAGTCCAATACTTAAGTATAACATTATCATCTGTAAATAAGGTTATCATTCTACTAATGATCTATGAATGGTTGCTGAGGACTTTCTGAACTATCCAAATCTCAGTCAAGGTTTAACCTCAGGAGAACACAAAAATTTAAAGCTGAAGCCTGTTTAGGTGTATGATTATTATCTGTCCAAAGGAAAACTGAGCTGATAGACGGGAGGTGGTCAATAAGAGGTTTAGAAAAAGGAGGCCAAGAGTAGAATTTGAAAGTATTTGTCTAGTACTGACTCAGGGAGATGTTCTGTGGAATGTCGGGTCAGTTATGTCTTTTACTTTTCCTATAGAATTAGTAACTGTCATTTAAATGATCTTTGACTAGTGGCTAAAAACACAGCCTTTGAAGACAAATAGATGTGGGCTCAAATCCCAGTTCTTCTTCCTTTTTTTTTTTTTTTAAGATTTCGTTGATTTATTTGAGAGAGTGACAGAGAGAGAGTGTGTGAGCATGAGCAGGGGGAGGAGCAGAAGGAGGAGCAGAGGGAGAGGGAGAAGCAGGGAGCCCAACACGGGGCTTGATCCTGGGACTCCGGGATCATGAACTGAACCAAAGGCAGACGCTTAACTGCCTGAGCAGCCCAGTTCTTTTTATCGTCTGGGTGATTTTAGGCACATGTCAATTCAGTTTATATATAGGTAATATGTGGCTAGTAATCTTTACTTTAATAATCTTTACGTGAATATTGTCATGGGTTAAGGAAAGTAATAGGAAAGGTCTAGTACATTGGCCAGCATGTAGTTAGTGCTTACTGAATAGTAACTATTATTTTTATTTATAGATTGCTTTTATCGTCTCTGCAACTTATAATCTTAAGGTCTGCTTAATAGTTGGAAACAAATTAAACTGAGTAAAATGGATAGCATTTTGTCATTAAGGTAAAACATACTAGGTGTGGTGCATAAACAATGAATTATGGACTACTGAAAAAAATTAAATTAAATTAAAAACAACAACAACAAGGTAAAACATAGCCTACCAGACGGAATCTATTTGTGTTCTCCTTTATTCCTCTATTTATTTATTTTTGAGGCTCTTGGTATTATATAATATATAATAATAACAATAACAGATATATATACATATATATTAAAAATTTCAAAACTGTGTTGCAAAAATAATTGTGTTTTAAATGTCATTTACATTAAGTGTAGAGTGTTGTTTTTGTGTTATCTGCATAATAATAATATTTGAAATGTTATTGTATAGTGCATCACAGACTGCATGAAAGTTTTACATGAATGTCCTCCACTTTTAGTCACTGTGCATCTCTGGGACTGGATGGATGACCTCCTTTGATGATAACATCAAACATCTGAACTTGAAGCCCTTTGTGAGTGTGAGAACCAGCCAAATAACTGTCCCGAATCCCAGCCCCTGCGATAGGCAGGTTCTATGGAGGAAGACAGGACAGAAAGGCAAACTCCTCTAATGAGGTGCAAAAATGAGGCATACACATTTCTCTCTTCCACTTGCTCAGCATTTCCAAGTTGCCAGTGACAAAAGCCAAAGTTAATGTCTTGTTTCTTCCTCTCAGTTGGTGTGACATAGTCCTTACTGCTAACCTGAGTGGGCTGCCACTTGGGGGCCTGGACAATGCTCTTTGTAATGCAGGGAAATCTCAAACCACTCACACTTCCCTGCATCATGGGAAGTGCTTCAGGCCAGTTAAAATCAAGAAACGATATAGTTAAAAGACTTTTCAAGAATTAGGAATTAGCTCCTAAGTGGAGTCTTCAGTTGGACACCAAAGAGAAATGGCCCATTTTCTTCCTGGTTGAGTGAGTTTTTGCTGCTGATCTGTAAATTCTACACCATTTCAAAGTTACTGGCTGGGAAATTAATGGAAACTGATCTGGGAATTTTTTTCTTTCGTACCCTTCTGTGTGATGCCTTATTTAAAATAATTCAGACTCAAAGTGAATTTCTAGCAAATGGTGCTCTGGCTGCTATTAAATTTATTGATGGCAAATCCATCATCCCTGCTTTTTATGTATGATGTCGCTGATGTGGTGATTTTTTTTTTTTAAAGCTCCGTGGTGAGACTTTCCTAAAATTCACATCTTCCATCTGCCCCCATAGTGCTACAAGCGACTTTAGGTTAAGATACTATTTAGCAAATTAATTTGCCATGTTGAGATTTTATGGCAAAGTTTTGCAAAACCATTAAGTAAACCATGCTTATTTTTTCTATATTGGGATTTTTTTGATGTGCTAAGATTTTTATATAAATTTGTTATTTATCTTGATGAAAGCCAGATAAATAAATGCTCCTATCGTGCGTAATAACTCAACTCTTTGCTTTCCCAAGGCCAGAGCCAGGCTGAAAGGAAATTCATCTCAAAGCTATTAAGAAAAGCCAGATAGAAAGGGAGCATAAAAATGAAATGAACTATGGTGAAAGGGCCAGACCCTCTTCCAGACTGCCCTACATCATGGCAGCTACCCAGGTGGAACAAAGATTTAGAGCTCCAAATAGAACTCAAGAATGGAAAGAAATGATGTGGGATGGTCTGAGGAAGGGATCAATCTATCCTGTGTTCATGGGAGATACAGGGAGAAAAAAATCATTCGGCAAAGTCTCAACAGTCTAAGCTAGAAATAACATGTCCCACCCCCAAACTGCCACCGTGGCCCCCATTTGAATACACCTCAAAAGCAGCCCTTGTTTCCACTGCTTTGTTTCCTGCCCAGGCCTGCAAGGGGACAAAACAAAGGAAGTGAAGAAACCACCTGGGTGCCTCCTTCCTGATACTTGAGGGACTGGTTGCTTCTAACTTTCCAGTTGTCACTGAATCCCCTGGTGACTACAAAGAGTACAAAGAAATTCTGACAAGTGATTTGGACCTTGAGGGTTTCCTCTAATAACCCCCCTTTGGTGGCTTTTTTCTTTTAAAGTCTCTACAACTACATAGCCCAGAGCTTGGTGTCACTCTGCCTTCTCTGTTATCCATTAAGACACTGGCATGTCTTATCTTTCCATCATGTTGGAGGAGCTTGTGAATTCCTGAAAAACTAGGCTTTTAGGCCCATTCACCCAATGGAATTTCCTCAATTGCAATGTTTTCTCTCGTTTTTCTGGGTCCAAATCTTGTCCACTACCCTCCCCCACCCAAAAAGCAGCTAAAGATGGACTCCTGGATGGCTCAGTCAGTTGAATGACTGACCCTTTTTTTGTTGTTGTTAATTTTTTTATTTTTTTATTAACATATAATGTATTATTAGCTTCAGGGGTACAGGTCTGTAAATTGCCAGGTTTACACTTTACAGCACTCACCTTCCCCAATGTCCATAATGAATGACTGACTCTTGATTTCATCTCCGTTCATGATCTCAGGGTCATGAGATTGACCCCCACATGGGGCTTCTTGCTGGGCATACAGCCTACTTGGGATTCTCTCCCTCCCTCTCCCTCTTCTCTGCCCTGGCCCCCTCTCAAGATAAACAAACAAATCTTTAAAAAACTTTCAAAGGGTAGCTAAAGTTATTTCCAATTTGAGAAACCTTCTGTAGCACCATTAGTCATTCCTTGTGGTGGCCTCCTTTCTATGTTTGGAGAATTAATTACCCTTGTAGGGCATGGTCCATTTTCCCCTACAACCCTGATAATGCCAGATACACACTTTCCCAGCCTTCTTTGCAGCTAGGTAGGGTGTGGGCAGGTGACCTAGGCTATTCCAGTGAGATGTCCCCATCTTAAACTAGCTGTGAGAGGAAGCAGGAATGGTGCAGAATCCATTCTGGTGGCCAGTGGGAGCTGCAGCAGCAGTAGCAGCAGCAAGTAATCTGTCTTCCAGAGGCAGTAATGGGTGTGTTCCCTGTAGCTGAATTGTTTGTGTCCTCTGGGCAAGCAACACAGTCTGTGCCCAGTAGCAATGGGTGTGATGTGTTTGCCATTCCAGTTGCCCAAATAATTTAGAGTATTGTTTCTGCCTCCACAACCTCTAAGTCTGTTCTCCAGCCTCCCTGAGATTCTTTGAGTTACCCACTAGTTTATTAAACAGTTTTATTGAGATATAATTCACATGCCATATAATTTCACCCATTTAAAGTGAACAATTCAATGTTTTAAGGTAAATTAATGGGTGTGAGCAATGATCACCACAATCTAAGTTTAGAACATTTTGTCCTTGCAAAAGAAACCCCATACCCATTTAGCAGTTACTTTCCATTCTTTTCCCTACTCCTGGATCTAGGCAACCATTAATCTATTTAATACCTCCATAAATTTGCCTATCCTGGCATTTCATATATACCGAATTGTACAGCATGAGTTTTTTTGTGATTGGCTTCTTTCATGTACGATAATGGTTTTAAATTGCATCCATGTTTATCATGTATTGGTAATTCATTCCTTTTTATTGTTGAATAATATTCCATTGTATGGCTAGTCCACATTTTATTTATCCATTCATCTGTTGATAGAGTATTTGGGTTCTTGATAGATATTTGTATGTCTCTATGAGCATTTATGTATAAGTATAGATATTTTCTCTTCATTTCTCTTGAGTATATACCTAGGAGTAGAATTTCTGCCATGCTAATTGTGATTAATCTTTGAGAAATTGATAAATTGTTCTCTAGAGTGGCTGCACTATTTTGTAATACGTGAGGGTTCCAATTTCTCCACATCTTAGTTGCCAAATAATCTCCATTATTCTCTGTCTTTTTTATTACAGCCATTCTAGTGACACCAAATTACAGTGGTATTGCCCACTAGCTGTTAAATAAAATCCTTCTGCTTAAATCTAGTTTCTTGCAACTAGCCCTGACTGATCCATTCCTGGTTCAGTGCACAATGGCCTGTCCTATCTCTGGACTATACTACACAGTTGAACAGTCATCCATTAGTTGGATGCAAGATTATCTTCTCCTCTCCAAGGTCATAAGCTACTGGAGGTCAAAGAGACCATTACCTACTTCTCTGTCTTACCTGCAATGTCTAACCTGAAGTTCAACACTTATGAGGTTGTTAATTGGGAAACTGTTGATTGGTTCATCAAAACAAGTTTCTTGTTTACTACACAATTCTAGAAATGTGTCTTGCTTTTATTAAGAAGACTCAATCATTGAGACGTATAGCAGGTGCTGGGGACATGGATTTTGGAGATTCATCAGGTTTGGGTTCTAATTCTATCTCTACTGATTACTAGCTGTGGGACCCGAAGATCAGTTAATTAGCCTCTGTGAGCTGTGGCTTTCCTATTTACAAATAGAAATAATAACAGATATCTCAGACAAATGTTATGAGGGTTAAACTCCATCCTGTATGTAAAACAATAGAACAGGGTGTGTGGAAATCTCACAATAAATATTAGTTTCCTCTGCAACCCCACACTGCACCCTGCAATTCCCACTCCCAGCAATCCGGCTTAGAGATGCATCTTAGTTATATTTACTGTTACAAGTATTATGTTAAGGGGCCAAACAGTGGAAATCAGGGGAGGAGGGAAAGAAATTGCCCAAACTCAATGGAGAGAACAGAGAGCTGTTGATTTGAGAGAGGCCAAATATGAAATTGCTGTTCAGAAGGAAGGAACAGGATGCAAGGATGCCTGGGCTCTGCTGTTTACATGTCCTGTTTCCCAAAGGACTCTTTTTTTGGGTTATGACCACATAGGCATAGAATCTTTTTAGAGCGAGGTTGATGTTTATTTCAGATGACCTATTTCTAGGGGCATTCTGGGATCTGACTGGAAGAAGCCATGTGTACACCATAGGCTGAAGGATTAATCGTGGGAGAGGCTGGCATGAATGTTGGTGTGTTATGGGAAGATCGTTGTCTGTGGCAGCTGTCTTTATCCGTAGCACATTCAAAGAAAGCTTTCATCCTGGAGGGCTTAAAATAAAGCACCTCAGGGAATGAAAGTTTTTGTAACATAGTTGTGAAGGGGTTGAGCTGACATCTGTATGATAAATTAATGGGAGTTGAGTCTGGTTTTTGAATGAACCTTACCTGGAAGACAATATAACTTGTCATTTATTTAGTGTTAAATTTTTATCTTTTACTTTTACTAGGTAATTTAAATTCTTTTAGTAGGAGTCAAAGTCCTGCTACAGTTTTTTCAGTGTAAGCTCAGATGCAAAATAAATCTGTAAGGGTTAACAGACTGATATTTTTTATTAATGTGTAAATTACTGGGTGTACCACCTTTGTGAGAGTGGGTTTTAGTGGTGAACCAAGGGAAGTGATCACAAGGGAACCAGCTTCCTAAAAAAGGTACACTATAAAGGTGAAAATGGCATAGAGAATCGGGAGGCTGCAGACACAGAAATTAACTTCTTGGTTTCCCCAAAGCCAGCCCTATCTGGCTTCATTGTCATTCAGCAAACATTTAGTAATCATCTCCTATAGACTAGGTTCTGTGCTAAGAACTTGGATGACAAGGCAGGACCTTTATTGTGAAATCCTTTATGTCGTGTGCAGATCTGAACCTGATCTACCTTTATAATTTGGATCCTGGAGCTCAAAAAAATGAATTCTAGCCTAGCTCAGTCTACTTGTAGTCAACCTATGGACTTGTGAACATGATAATAAGAGACTATTTTTGTAAGCCTCTGATTTGGGGGTTGTTTGTTACATAGTATTAATGTAATAGCTGACTGATACATCATGATAAGTTTGGATTGTCTTCTAAGAGCATCAGGGAGCCCCTGAAGAATTTTGATCAAGGGAGAGCTTGATAACTTTTGAATTTTAGAATAATCTCTTTGGCCACAATAGGCTTATGGGTGGCCATTACTCTTTATGCTGGGTGCCCAATGAGGCACATGGAGCAACTGTGAAGACCCAAGTAGCTGCCAGTCCAAAGATAATGAGAGGCAAGTAGTGAATATCTGAACCAACTTGTAGCTTGAAGACTGAAGAATGGATCAAAGACAGCAAGACTGGGCTCAGGAAGACCAGAAAGGAGACTACTGCAATCATGTAGGCTTGAAGTCGGAAAGTGACTGTAAAAAAAAGGGCATTATTTAGGTGGTAGAACTGATTGGTCTTGGTGTTTGTTTAATTGCATGTGAGAGTTGCAGGAGAGGAAGGTTAAGGGTGACTTGGCTGGTTAGCAGGATAGATAGAGTGCTCTTCACTCAAGAAAAGACATTTTTTCAAGGTGAGATGGCAGCTGAGGCAGACAGGTAGGTTCATTTAGAACATACTGACTTTGTGTTTCCAAGTTATATTGAGAAGACATTTAAATATTCAGATCTGGAGAGCAAGAGAGTAAACTGCCTGGACACTTGCAGTTGTTTGTTGTCAACAAACAATAGTAAGAGTTTCCTGGTGAATATATGAATTTTCCCAAGGAGATGATGTGGTACAAAAGTAAAAGGTAGCTGAGAACAGACCTCTAGAGAGTTCTGACATTTAAAGCATGGGTCAAAAAAGAAGAGCCTAGAAAAGAGACTGAGTAGCTGTAGAGTGTAGGAGACAGTGGCTTCATGGAAATCAAAACAGTAAAGAATTGTACAAAAGAGGGAGTGGTAACAGGGTTAAATTTTACGGAGAGAGAATGTATATGACCTAGACATCCAATCACTGGTACTAGAACCAAAAAGAATTGGGTTCAAGTCCTGGCTCAGCAATTTATAGCTGTGTGACACATTACTTTACCTCTCCAAGGAAGGTTGTTTTCTGACCTGTAAGATGGGAATAATTTTAGTATCTATTTTATATGACTGATGGGACAACAAATGAGTTTGTAGAGATACGAGTACTTACTTAGAGTAGCACTGATACGAGTACTTACTTAGAGTAGCGCTGATGCTTCTTCATTAAATCCTAACCATTATTACTGTTAGCCATTTCTTAGCAAGAGGAAGTCATTGGTGATCAAGGGGACAGCAGTTTTAATGGTGTGGTGGGACAGAAGCCAGGTTGTAGTGGGAAGGGACTGAGCAGGAGAACTGGTAACACTAAGGTAGAAAACTCTGTTGCCTGAACATAAGGGAGAGAAAAAAATATATAGAATAATAACTTGAAGGGAAGTACAATAGAAGAAAATTTTAATAGTTTTCTTTTTTCCATTCATTTCTGTATTTTTAATAAAAATTGTATATATTTAAAGTGTACAAACATGATGATTGATATATATATATATACTTAGTAAAATGATTCCTGTAGTCCAGCTATGTCATCTCATCACATAGTTACAATTTTGGTGTGATGAATGCACCTGAAATCTACTCTTTTAGCATATTTCCAGTGTTCAGTGCAGTATTATTAAATATAGCAATCAGGCATATATGTTAGATCTCTAGGCTTTTTCATTCTATGTAACTACAACTTTGTACACTTTGATCAACCTTTCCCTATTCACCCAACCAAGCCCCTAGAAGCCACCATTCTTTTCACTCTCTACTTCTATGAGTTATGTGTTTTTTGCTTTCCTCCAGATTCCACATATAAGTCAGATCACATAGCAATTTTTTTTCCTGTCTGGTTTATTTCACTTAGCGTAATGTCCTCCATGTTTATCCATGTTTTCCCCAAAGCCAAGATTTCCGTCTTTCTAATGGTGGAATAGTATTCCATTGTGTATAAATAGCACATCTTCTTTATCCATTCATCTGTTGATGGACACTTGGGTTGGTTTTATATCTTGACTATTGTGAATAATGTTTCAGTGAATAAGGGGATGCAGATATCACTTTCAGATCCTGATTTAATTTCATTCAGATATATGCCCAGAAGGGGGATTGCTGCAACATATTGTAGTTCTATTTTTAATATTTTGAGGTATCTCCATACCCTTTTCCATAATGGATATACCAATTTACAACCACAGTGTACAAGGGTTTCCTTTTCTCTACATCATCACCAATGCTTGTTAGCTCTTGTCTTTTTGACTATAGCCATTCTAACAGGAGAGAGGGATATCTTTTTGCAGTTTTGATTTACATTTCCTAGATGATTTGTGATATTTATAGCACCTTTTCATATGCCCATTTTTAAATTTGAGTTATTATTATTATTATTATTTGCCATTGTGTTGTGTTTCTTATATATTTTAGATATTAACCCCTTATCAAAAGTATAGTTTGCAAATATTTTCTCCCATTCTATAGTTTGTTTCTTCATCTGTTCATTGTTATGTAGAAGTTTTTAAGTTTAATACTGTCTGTCTCTTGCAAGAGGAAATTAACTTTGCTTGTTTATAAGCTGTGGGGAGAGTTGCAAGAAAGAAGAGAGAGAATTTGTAAAGCAAGGCCTCAGAGGATGATAGAACCCCAAGAATGAGTAGTGGAATAAGGCTCCAACTGTTGAAAAAAATAAAAGACGGCCTTTCACTGAAAATGGAAGCAAAGAAAAGTTTCAAAAAAGGTAAGTAAAATGAGATATTGAAAATTCCATTTTCCAGAATCCCAAAGATCTGAAGACTAGACCTCAAAAGAGAAGCATTAGGAAGTAAGCCACACTTCAATGGCTCATGGATAAGGAGCAGGGGCTTTGGATGGTTTCTGACATAAGAGGGAGTAAAGACATTGTACTGGTGAAAGGCAATGTGTGTCCCATATGATACCTCCCCATAACTTCAAGCCTCAATGAAGTTATGAAATTCACAAAACCACTATTGTAATAGGATTACCTGTGGAAAATAGTGAAGGGGCCACGGTGAGCATACTGGCTATGAGGGGTTCCTTAGAGACAAAACACAAGGTGCAAAACAAATAGATAAGGCAAAGGCAATTAAGTATTGCATTTGCATAAATCTTAAGGAGGCTCTCTTGACTTACACAGGTAGAGAAATTGAGGGCTGAAGTCTTAGGTCAAATTATTTAGGTCTCTGATCATCAGAGGGACACCCAAGGTCACATTTCAGTTATAAAAGTTTGTTAGGGGGGCGCCTGGGTGGCTCAGTGGTTAAGCAGCTGCCTTCGGCTCAGGTCATGATCTCAGGGTCCTGGGATTGAGTCCCGCATCGGGCTCTCTGCTCAGCAGGGAGCCTGCTTCCTCCTCTCTCTCTCTCTGCCTGCCTCTCTGCCTACTTGTGATTTCTCTCTGTCAAATAAATAAATATAATCTTTAAAAAAAAAAGTTTGTTAGGGAAGGGATGTGGGTGGGGTTGAACAAAGCAGCAATTTTGTTGAGGTTGTTCGCATTTTATCACATACACACATATATGCATTTTTTTTTCCAGCTAAGTGGGAGGTGAAGTAGTTACTATGAGTTCTGGTGATGGTGATACCACTGGGGAGGTGGTTGAGGAGACTGGTAATGGTGAAATCCACTGGGCTATATGGTCTTCAGAAGAGTTCAATATTTAAGGCTCAAGAGCCCTGAAAGCAGAAAGTTGGCTTACTCCATTTAGAGTTTCACCAGGTAGGCTCCAAAGAGAAGAAGCAAGAGTAGGGAGAGTACAAATCAGACAGAGGGACTTGGATGATGGGTCACTGATGGATGTTCTCTGTGTTGTTGGAGGATGGTGCAGGAGAAAAGTCTGTATTTATACAATTTACATTGTAATTTAAATTTTATTTATACATTATACAGTATACAATTAGGGCAGAGTCCTTATTTCAGGTCAATTTAATCTGACTTAAGTTTTTTCTTTTTTTCAAGTTCCTACTGTATATTTAATTGTGCAACTGACAGACCCATACCAAACGTTAAATTATAAAGTCAAACAATAAATCAGTGGAAACATTTTTCATCTAATTTTTCAGAGCTATGTCACTTGTATAAAGTGAGGCATAATTGTGCCAAGGCTTTACAGTAACCTTATATTTAAAAATATTTATGTTGTGCAATTAAAACACTAATAACCACAATAAGCAGCTTCTCATCTACCAGTGTAGCAGAGACGAGAAAGTTTTGCCATCTCAGTGCTGCAGTGGGAAATGGAGGCATGCTGAAACAGACTCATTTCTTCAAGGGTTCTTTGTATTCTGGAGCATCCCAGTTTCTGAATATATGGTATATCATGTAAACTTCCAAACAAGAACAGTGAACAAATAAGCTATCATTTATGAATATTTATGGAGCCCTTGTGTCATGCTTAGCCTATAGTGAGTGCTATAAATTATTAAGATGAAGATGTGCAATGTATATTCCTAGACTTAAAAATTCTATAATCTGGTTAGAGAGTCTAAACCTCAATATACTAGAAGTTTACAAAAATTTTAGAGATAAATAACTTGAGATAATGACAAGAAAAATCCTGAGGCATGTATGAGGTGACCAGTGAGTGGAATAGACAATAAGTTGGAGGTCAGAGGAAAGAAGAGGTCAGAATGGGCTCATGTTGACAGAGAAGACTTCACACAGGGGGGTGATAATTTGACTGGACCTTGGGGAATGGGTAGTGTTTGGTGAGTCATCTTTATCATTATCATCTTGCTTATACAAGAGCAGTTGCATAAATATGAACCCTTATAAGTCTCCATTTTAAAGGAGTTTTCAGACAGAAACTCAGTCTGAAAATAATTCCCTTTGAATAAATATCAAGAAGAGGGAAAGATGGGAAGACTAATTTTAATAAAATCACATTTTCCTACCAAGAACTGGCTCTGCTGGATTAGATTTAGTTTCCTTAGGATCTCACCACCTCTTATCTTACCTGTGCCTAAAATCTGCATTTGTGACACGGATGAATCCTCCAGCTGCCCAGATTCTTAATGCTCTATTATGCCTTATTTCTCCATGAAGGAAAAGTAAGCCAAAACTTGCTGGCTTTCCAGAATGTTCATTTCAGTTTTCTGAGGAATTCTCCTAAAGTTGGCAAATATTGTGGCCTGGATAGAATCATGGCTGGGTAGAGCGTTGCTACTCTTCACCTCTCAAGTGGAAAGCTTATGGTCAAGGGTTCTGAGAAAATGTACAGTTTAGAGTTCTACTCAATTGATGACTGGATAGTGAGCTGATAGGGATAGAATGATCATTGAATAGTGACTGTCACTACAGTCCTCTGCAGACTCTGCGGGGAGCAGAGTCACACTGGAACAGCTCTTCAAGAATGGGTCCTTGACATCTGTGACCTGAATCCAGCAGGTGCTGAACTTGCCTATTCTTCAAATACACACCCCTGCCTTCTTTGTCCTTCCACACAAAAAGCCTTATTTTCTCTCTCCTAAAATGAGGCTAGGTGATCAAAAAAATCATTAAATTCAAACACTCAGCAATCCAAAGTTCTACATTTAGAAACACAGTTGACTTTGGTCAAGATGAGGACCAAGAAAACATGGGAAATCTTCTTTCCCCTCCTACACATCAAGTTACTAGACACTAAAAAATGTTTTTTAAAAAGTATATAGCTAAACTTGTAAATAAGAAATAGAAATGTCCATGTGTCAGAAATTGAGAATCTATAGATGTGAATGCTACTTATGTCTGATGAGTAATCCTAGCATCTTTGGGTATGGATTTTAACAACCAGAAAAAAAGTTCAGTCAAGTCTTTAGTTCTGTACATGGGGGAAGGTTATAGTTAGGCTCTCTGCAGATCACGGGCCAGGCTCCTATCCTTAGGCCATGGATATCGAAAGAATCAGCTAAGAAATATAGATCCTTATTCTTTGTTGCTTATTCAGGCTCAAATTCTCACAGTAATCCCATCATATAGAAGCCCTGTACCAAAATATAAACTAAATATTTGTGTGTAATCAGTGAATCCCATTGAACCCCTAGCAAAGACAACCTTGGAAAAGCTTGATAGGTTCTTATCCACAAACTAGGACACCATGCAAAGTAGATTTTAAATGTGCTTAAAAGTATTCAAAAAGTTGGGTGGGGGGGGAGGAGAGCAATAGAACTTGTAAGTATAGGACATCATTTTTTTTTTAAAGATTTTATTTATTTATTTGACAGACAGAGATCACAACTAGGCAGAGAGGCAGGCAGAGAGAGAGGAAGGGAAGCAGACTCCCTGCTGAGCAGAGAGCCCGATGCGGGGCTCGATCCCAGGACCCTGAGATCATGACCTGAGCCGAAGGCAGAGGCTTTAACCCACTGAGCCACCCAGGCACCCCGGACACCCTTTTATTAAAAGGAGGCATTTGAAAGAGAATCACGTAGCACGGCAGATTGTATCTTCCAAAACCGTTACTCATGGATGGCCACAGCAATGCTTCCCATCCTACATGCTTTTCTCTCACAATGTGTCCTTTACACTCCTTCCGTCAAGAGGTGAGGTCTGTGTCACCTCCCTTAAGGAACATGATTGTGACTCATTTGTAATTAATAGAATGAGGAAAATTTGTAATTGTAGAATAGACTTCTGAGGTTACATCAGAAATGTGGGGTAGTTTTTGCCTTGCTAATTGGATCACTTGTGTTAGAGTCCTGAGCTGCCATGTAAGGAGTCCAGATGCCCAGGAGTGGTCAGGGGTGAGGAAGCCCAAGTGACCCCATGTAGAGGTCCCATGACTAAAGAAAGAGAGATCTCTGGCCATCTATAACTTCTCCAGAACCTGCTGTTCTAGCTCTAAACACTGTCTGATTGCAACTGTGTAAGAGATCCTAAGCAAGAACCTCAGATGGAAACTCTTCTGAATTCCTCATCTACAAAATCACATGCAAAATTAAAAGGTTGTTTTAAGCTGCTAAGTTTTGAGATAGTTTGCTATTTAGCAATCAGTAACTGGAACATATAGAAACCCCAGAAGTTAAAATATTGAGAAAACTTATTAAGACAATTGGATTAAATAGTAGTTTAGATCATCTGAAGAGAAAATTACAGAATTAGAATTACAGAATATATATATATATAATATACATATGTGTGTGTGTGTATATATATATATAGATAGAAAAATAGATAGATAGATAAAGAAATTATACAGAATGCAGAGCACAGAGAGAAAAGTCAGAAAAATCAAAAGGGAAATTAGGAGACGTGGAAATTAAAATATAAAATAAGAGGTTACACCAGATGTCTGGGAGAGATTGCAGAGAAAGAAAAAAGAGACAAGAGGAGAGCAAATATTTAAAGAGATAATGGCTGAACATTTCCCAGAATCAAGGAAAGATATGAGTCTTCAGGTAAAAATTGTACAAATGAATTAAGTAGAATAAATACAAACAAATCTGAATGTATATAGTAGAGTGGAAACATAGAAAGTCAAGGTACAAGAGAAAACCCTAAAATTTCAAGATAGAAAGAAAAGATTAGCTATTGGATTGAGCCATGTGAAATAGAGATCAGCTGTAGATCACAAATGACTGAGCAAGGATTCTGCTTCTGCCTCTGAAAGAGTAACTGCTATGGGATTTCCCCTCCCTCTGTAAATAGCTAGAAAGCAAGACAACTATATTGACCCAAATGTCCACTACTTGGATTGTAGTTTACCCATATAGTGGAATTTTAGTCAGCAATAAAAAGGAGCAAACTCCCAACAGATACGATAATAAGAATAAATCTCAAAAGCATTATGCTAAATGAAAGGAGCAAGATACAAAAGAGTATATGCTATATGATTCCATGTATGCAAAATTCTAGAAAATTCCATCTGATTTATAGTGACAAAGAGATTAGTGCTTGTCAGGGATGGGAAGAGGGATAGATTGTAATGGGTAATGAGGGAATATTTTTGAGTGTTGTAAATGTGTTTTTTATTTTAAGATTTATTTTTTTATATTGGGGGTTGGGGCAGAGGGAGATGGAGAGAGAGAATCTCAAGCAGACTTCCCACTGAGCACAGAGACTTATGCCGGTTTTGGTCCCATGACCCTGAGATCATGACCTGAGCTCAAATCAATAGCTGGACGCTTAATTGACTAAGCCACCCAGGTGCCCTAGGTGTTGGAAATGTTTTATATCTTGATTGTGATGATGGTTACATTGCTGTACACTTGCCAAAACTCATTTAATTATGTACTTTAAATTGGTGAGTTTTATTATTTGTAAATTTATCTCAACAAAATATGGTTGGATACTGGGAATTTCATACAGTTCAATAAAACATAAAGACAGAATGGCAGCAGTCTTTTCATCAGTAACAGTAGATGGTATAAGTCATAACATAATATTTTTAAAACTATGAAGAAAAACCTCAGTATCAACCTAGGAAGTCGTTCATTAGTTAAATCAGTGGTTTTCCAACATTAGTGTATATCAGAATCACCTGGAGGATTTATGCAAACACATAACCCCCAGAGTTTCTGACTCGGGAGGTCTTAGGTGGGATGAGAATATAATTTCTAACAAGTTCCTACATATTTCAGATTCTACTATTGTAGGGACTATACTGAGGAACCATGACCCTAACCACCACATGAGACATAGAGAAAAAAGAAAATTTTGTTCTTCAACAACCTCCCTAAGAGACCTTAGGGAGACCTAAGAGACCTATCTATAAACCTTCTCTGAAAGAGCTAGTAAGCTATTCTTCAATACTGAGGAGAACAAATCCAAAAGGGGTGAACGGTAAGCAAGCAGCAATTCCTTAAAGATTACCAACCCATCTCCCCAACCAAACTGCCCAAACACTGCTCTTTTCAACTTTGTGGAAGGTTTCCTCCCACTTCAGAAGAGTATATCAGATGACTTCTCACAGCAGTAAAAAAGCAGAAGGGAAAGGAAGTTCTGTTCTCCTATCCTTAATAGATTGAATTATTTTCCTGCTACAAATGTAAGAAGCACTTAATTGTTAGAAGGAGAGACCAATCAGGGTACACACTACGGGCCAGATTGTTCATGTAGTAGCAAAGTAAGTGTGAGGAGGTGAAAGTGATCCACCCTGGCTGCCCGTGATAGGGGCTGCGTTTCTCTAGAGGTGCTGAAAACAATTGTAAAGCCGAGTTAAAGTTGTTAAGTTTTTGCTTATCACCATGTGCTAGCAATTCTAAATGATGTCAGTGATAAAATACTCATCCCCTCAAAATCTTTTGTTGGTCTAACAGTTGTTGGCATGCTGTCACATTTATTTTTTATTTTTTATTTTTTATAAACATATGTTTATATCCCCAGGGGATGCTGTCACATTTTAATAGTATATGTAAACTTCAAATGAGCAAATTTGTATTACTTCTCCTTTAATAAATACTGCATTCTACATGAAAGTTAATATGGAAAAGTCCCTGTTATACAGTCAGCTTCCAATATATTGAGACTTACCCACACGCTTTTGTTTCTTGAGTAAGTTAGTAATGGGACAGAATTATTTGAGTTTGCTTTCTGTCTCTGACCCCAGAGGTATTATGTATTTCCAAATTTAAATGGTAGATCAGAAATAAACCCTCATACCACAGTACTTATAAAAACAAAGAAATGGACCTGAGTTACCAAAAGTCCATCTTTCTATGAGACCACTTAGACGTTTTCATTACATTTGAAATTTAAAATAGTAAGACAGAATGTAAAATTTGACGTGTAATATTTTTGTTTAGTGAGGACAAATTTTAGCTCATTCACAATGGTTTTTACTGAATATCTTTAAAATTGAAATTTCTTTTTAGTTCTTTTTCTTCTTGTTTTTAAACTCTGCTAAAAAAATAAATAAATAAACTCTGCTATTCATTACCATAACATACTATATGTAAATAAAAGGGTTTTTCATCTTTTAAGATTGATTTATTTATTTTAGGGAGACAGGGAGGGAGAGAGAGAGAAAACACTCAGGCGTGTGAGTGGTGGGGGGCAGAGGGTCAGGACTCAAGCAGACTCTAGCTGAGGGCCGAGCTGGATGAGATCATGAAGATGAGATCCTCATGACCAGAGCCGAAATCAAGAGTTGAACACTTAATCGATTGAACCCATCCAGGTAACCCAGGGTTTTTAATCTTTGACTCCAAAATGCATTATCAAAAATACATTATCATTAAAAATTATTAATCGGTTACTGATTTTCTTTTATGAATTGTAATATTTATAGCTATGTACTTTTTACCACCCTGTGTGTGTGCCAGTAAACATACATACCATTAAATAAAATATAGGTTTTCTTTTCTGGCCATCATTGATTATTTGTTTAATTTTGTGATTATTACTGAAACAGTTTTGTCATCCAGGGGAGGGAATGTTAAGAATGATATACTCTGTTGCTGGCTGGTAGTGGGTGTTTGTAAATTCTGAAATGATTCTGTGGAGTGAAAAATATATATAAATATAAATATTATGATGTATAAAAGGAAACTGGTAATAGATTAACACTTTTTAATGACAATGCATTTTTGGAGTCAAAGATTAAAAACCTTTATTTTTACATATTATTATGTTATGAATAATAACAGTTTAAAAACAAATCAGAAGAAATAACTAAAAAGAAATTTCAGTTTTAAAGATATTAATATTCAGTAAGAATCATTTTGAATGAACTAAAATTTGTACTCACTAAACAAAAATAATACACCTCGAAGTTTACATTCATTCTGTCTTACCATTTTCGATTTCAAACACGATAAAAATGTCTAAGTGGTCACATAGAAAGATGGAGTTCTGGCAACTCAAGTTCTATTTCTTTGTTTTTACAAGCACTATGGTATGAGGGTTTATTTCAAATCTACCATTTAAATTTTGAAATACATAATACCTCTGGGATTAGAGACAGAAAGCAAACTCAAATAATTCTGTCCCGTTACCAACTTACTTTTAAAACAAAGAAAACAGAAAAGTGGAAAGAAGCTTAACTTTCTGGTTAACAAATTACCATAGTTGAGAAAAAACTCCCTTAACACCAGGGAACACAGGGGTGGTAGTTGGAATGTAGTGGAAGACTGAGAGCTGATGTTGGAGCAATAATGATGGCCTGGTGGCACTGGCCACTGAACAGGGAGGCCAATGCACAGAGAATAGCAACAAGAAGTCCATAAACACTGAACAAACCTTTTTTTAAGGGAGAATGGATCAGATAAGAGCATGAGCCACCTGTGATCTCTAGAAGAGAGGACACATGGAGGTTTGGAGAGGAGTCAAAGAAAACTATTTCACTTGCCATTTAAGGCTATAATTGCCACTAAACAGATGTGGCTTCAGTAAACAAAGCTTGCCTTGGCTTGAAAGTAGTCCTCCTTGACTGTAGTCCCATGACATAAATCAATAATATTTTGAGTAACAGTAGCATGAAAGATATATTGTAATTAGCAGTGTGTGTGTGTGTGTGTGTGTGTGTGTGAGAGAGAGAGAGACAGAGAGACAGAGAGAGCTTTATAAAAAAATTTTTTGCAAGGCACCTACCAGGGCCAGCCCTGGACTTAATTAAGAAGCTGATGAAGTTCAACTTCTGCATCTGGCTTCATCAGGTCCTTTATATATTTATATATTTATTTTAAAGATTTTATTTATTTATTTGGCACAGAGAGAGAGAGAGAGATCACAAGTAGGCAGAGAGGCAGGCAGAGAGGCAGGTGGCAGGGAAGCAGGCTCCCCACCAAGCAGAGAGCCTGATGCAGTGCTCAATCCCAGGATCCTGAGATCATGACCTGGGCCAAAGGTAGAGGCTTAACCCACTGAACCACCCAGGTGCCCCTCTTCAGGTCCTTTAAACCTCTGGTGTGTGCCCATCTTCTTTTCACAAGGCACCTGGGGTCATCCTGTTCTCCCTGAAGTTTCCTTCTTCTTCTTCTTTTTTTTTTTTTTTGTTAAAGATTTTATTTATTTATTTGACAGAGCGATCACAAGGAGGCAGAGAGGTAGGCAGAGAGGCAGGCATAGAGGGAGGCAGAGAGAGAGAGGAGGAAGCAGGCTTCCCGATGAGCAGAGAGTCGTCTGATGCGGGACTCGATCCCAGGACGCTGTGATCATGATCTAAGCCGAAGGCAGAGGCCTTAACCCACTGAGCCACCCAGGCGCCCCCTGAAGTTTCCTTCTAATAAAAATATTTTTTACACTAAGGTCTAAAGGGCTAAAAACTGACAAATGTCAACTCATCCAGTGTATTTACTTTTTTTAAACATAAGCTTTTTATTTTGTGATGATTGTAGATTCACATGTAGTTGTAAGAAGTAAAACAGAAATCCCAGGCACCTTCTGCCAGTTTCCTCCAAAAATAACATCTCGAAAAACTGGACCAGGATATCCTAACGAGGTCTTGAAATCGATACTCAACATTTAGAACATTTCCATCCCCATACGTCTCCTTTATGTTGCCCTTTCATGGCCCTGCCCCATCCACTTCCCTCCCACCCCCTGCTGCTTCCTTAACTCTGGGCAACCACAAATATGCTTGCCCTTTCTATAATTTTGTCATTTCAGGAACACTATATAAATGACATCATACAATATGTAAACTTTAGGAATTGGCTTTTCTTACTCAGCCTTCTTCTCTGGAGATTCACTGAAGTTGCTGTTTATATTATAAGTTCATTCCTTTTTATTGCTCAGTAGTATTCCATGGCATGAATATACCACAGTTTTTTTTAAACCATTTACACATTGAAGGACACCTGTGTCCTAGTTTTTGATTATCATGAAAAAGATGCTATAAATATTTATGTGCAGGTTTTGTGTGAATGTAAATTTTCATTTCTCTGGGATAAACACCCAAGAGTTTAATTGTATGGTTATGTGGTAGTTATGTGCCATTGTAGTTGTTTAGAAGAAACTGCCAAATTATTTTCCTGAGCAGCTTTCCTATTGTGCATTTTTACCAGAAATGTGTGAGGGACCTAGTTTCTCTAGATCCTTATCAGTATATGGTGTTGTCACTATTTTTTGTTTTCACCATTCCAATAGGTATATAATGATATCTCCTTGAGGTTTTGTTTTTTTTTAAGATTTTATTTATTTATTTGACAGACAGATCATGAGTAGGCAGAGAGGCAGGCAGAGAGAGAGGGGAGGAAGCAGGCTCCCTGCTGAGCAGAGAGCCCGATGTGGGACTCGATCCCAGGACCCTGAGATCATGACCTGAGCCGAAGGCAGCGGCTTAACCCACTGAGCCACCCAGGCGCCCCCTCCTTGAGGTTTTGATTGACACTTCCCTAATGACTAACAGAGTAGAACTTCTTTTCATGTATTCTGTGCTGCATGTATATCTTTTTTAGTAAAATGTCTGTTGATGTCTTTTTCCCTTTTTCTCATTGGATTGTTTTTTACTATTGCATTTTGAGAGCTCGTTATATTTTCTAGATACTACTCCTTTGTCAGATACGCATTTTGCAAATAATTTCTCCCAGACCATAGCTTGCTTATCGTTTTATCCACTTAGTAGGGTCTTTCATAGAGCAAGAATTTTCAACTTTTACTAATTCTCACTTACCAATTTTTCCTTCCATGGATTGTGCTTTGGAGGGCCCTAGGCCTGGGGCTATGGTTTCTTCTCCTGTTGTATTTGGCTACAGTAAAGCAGTTATTGTTTAAAAACTTTTCATCTTTCAGATTCTTGGCTAGAGAAAGCAAGCTTTTATTGGGACTTTTATGTCTGTGCTTGTTGGCATTTCCATGTTGCCATCTTCTTCCAATACCCAGTCTGGGTATACGAAGAAAAAAAAAAAAAGAAAGAGAAGAAAATTCAGGTAACTCATCACCATGTCATTCCTTGGGTCCTGAGGTCTCTGGCCAGTCTAATGTCTTCTCTCTACCATTTAGAGTACCTATGTTTTCAAATATAATGTCCAGAGTTTTTAGTTGTACTTAGTAGGAAGAGTAGGGAAAGGTATAGATCCTCTATCTTCCTCAAAGCAGAAGTCCTGTATGACTTTCTATTAGAGAGTTAGGGACATGATGAAAGAAAGTGAGCCATCAGATTTTTATTTTGATTAATTTTTTTTATAGTAAAGCCAGTCCTACTAAACTATGAGAACACAGTCCCTTTAAAATCAAAGACAGATAAACATTCATGAATATACATATAGAGGATTCACAGTCAGATTTAGCACATTAAGTCAAGCCACAAATAAATGGGCAAATGCATATGTTAATACAGGTCAAAAAAATGATTACCTTAGAACATTTTGACCCAAGTTAAATACACACTAAAGGAAGCAGCTATAGGAGGGTCACAAGGGTCTTTGAATCAATCTGGGAAAAATACCTAAAGGAAATGATGTTTGAAGAGTTGCTGTATAATATGGGAAATGGGTTTGTCAATTAGATGGTGAATAAACTGTAAGGTGTAGTATTTTCCAGTGCATTTTTTTTCACCTCCAGAAGTTTAATTAGTGTGTTTTTGCATTTTTCTACAACTCTCTCCATTTTATTCATGTTTTTCCCCTACCTCCTTAAATGAACAGAGCTTATTCATAATAGCTGGCCTCTGTGGGAAATGGATTGTGGAGCAGCTTTGAGCGAATTGAGGGAAGTGATTGCGATGCAAAAGATGAGAGAAATTGGGTAAAATCAGTGTCCTGTAATTTTTGAGATAGAAGGAACTAAGAGAGGGGCACCTGGGTGGCTCAGTCAGTCAAGTGTCTACATTTGGCTCAAGTCATGATCCCAGGGTCCTTGGATTGAGCCCTGAGTCAGGCTCCCTGTTCAGTGGGAAACCTGCTTCTCCCTCTCTCTCTCCCTCTGCCCCTTCCTCCTGCTCCTGTACTCCCTCTCTCTCAAATAAATAAAAACTTTTTTTGGAAGAAGAAGAAGAAGAAACTAAGAGATTATCTAGTCCCATCTCCTCACTGCAAATGGTAAATGTCAGGGTGGTGAGACATGTACATTTAGAGGGTCACTTATAGCATTCATGTGTACAGACATGTATCTTTTGTAGAATCATTTAAGAATATTTCATAGACATAATACATCTTACTCTAAATATTTTAGTTTATATTTTCTAAGAAAAATGACATTTATATTCTCTTGCATAATTCCCACACAGTCATCAGATTCAGGAATATAATACTGATGCAATGTTATTACCTAATATTCAGTACATATTTAAATTTTAGCAGTTTCCCCAATAATGTCTTTCATAGTCATTTTCCTTTCCTGCCCAGGATCAGGTGTTGCATTTAGTTCTCAAATCTTCCTAGTCTTTAAAATAGAGCACAGAATATCCTACCATTGGATTTGTTTGTTTTATCATAATTACATTTGAGTTATATATTTTTGGTATGAGTACTGTATGTGATATTGTGACTTGTTTGGTATACCACATCAAGAAGTGTACAGTGTCAAGTTGTCTTCTTGGTGTTGATAATTTTGATCACTTGGTCATGGTGATGTCCAACAAATTTTTCATCTGAAAAGTTACCATTTCTAACTTTGTAATTAATGTGTAATCATTTCTGGCATTCTTCATTTTGTTGAGTAGGTCCAAATTTCCATCCGTTATCATTTTTTTAATCTCCCTATATAACTTCCTTTATCATCTTTTTGTAGGAAAGATCTGCTGTAAATGCTGTAAATGCTGATACCAGGCATTTTCAATAATACATTGTAGCAATTGTCTCAGCTTTGTCTGAAAATGTCTTTATTTCACTTTCATTTTTGAAATGTATTTTTGCTGGCAAAAGAATTCTAGATTTCCAGCTTCTTTCCATAAAGAAGTAAACAGTAAAGAGGCCCCATTGTCTTCTGGTTGCATAATTTTTTTTCAAAAGATTTAATTTATTTATTTGACAGAGAGAGATCACAAATAGGGAGAGAGACAGAGAGGGGGAAGCAGGCTCCCAGCTGAGCAGAGAGCCCGATGCGGGAGTCCCAGGTCCCTGAGATCATGACCTGAGTCAAAGACAGTGGTTTAGCCCACTGAGCTGCCCAGGCACTCCTGGTTGCATAATTTTTGACCAGAAGTAAGTCATCATTCTTATCTTGTATCTTATCTTCTTACCCTTTGTTTTCCTCTGAATTTGTTTACAATTTTTTTAGGCTAGTTTTTAGTAATTAGATCAAATTACCATGATTTTCTGTAGGCTTATTCTGTTTGTTTTTGTTTTTTGTTTTTTTTTTTGTAGTGGTAGCTTAGATTACTGATTTTAGATTTTTCTGTCTTCTAATACAAGTAATTAAAGACATAAATTTTCCTCTAAGCACTGCCTTATCTGTATTCCATAAATGTTGATATGTCATGTTTTATTTTCATTTAGTCCAGGATATTTTCCAAGTTTCCTTGTGATTTCTTCTTTGATCCATGGATTATATAGAAATGTGTTGTTTATTTTCTATTTCTGATTTCCTCAAATTTCTTTTTGTTGTTGACTGCCAGCTAATTTGGTGTGATCAGAAAATGTACTTTATATACTCTCAATCCTTTTAAGTTTGTTGAAAATAGTTTTATGTTCTAGCATGGCATATTCTCTATTGCAGAGAATGTCCTATGGGTACTTGAAAAGAATGTATATTTTGTTGTTTGGAGGTATGGTGTTCTGTAAATGTCAGTTATGTCAAATTGGTTGTGTTGTTCAAGTCCTCTATAATCTTTTTTACTATCTAGTTTTATCAATTACTGAGAAAGGAAAGCTGAAGTTTCTAACTATACTTGTTGAATTGTGTATTTTTCCTTTTATTCTGTCAGTTTCTGCTTTATGTGTTTTGAGGCTCTGCTGTTACTTTCATAATTTTTATTTTTCTTCCCTGAAGGAAATTATCCTCTTGAAATTTAACTCTTTTTATCCTCATGAAATTTCCCCCTTGTCTTTTGGTAAGATTTTTTTGTTTTAATGTTTATTTGTCTGATGTTAATATGGCCACCCCAGTTTCTTATGGTTACTGTATGCACGATATACTTTTTGTCATTGGCATTAGTCAGGGTTCTCTGCAGAAACAGAACCAACAGCATACACACACACACACACACACATACACACGTGCATGCATGCACACACACATAGAGACAGAGACAGAGAGACATTTCTTTTTAAGGAATTGGCTCACATAGTAAGTCTAAAATCTGCAGAGTAGGCTGGCAGGATGAGGACCCAGGGGAGCTGCAGTTTGATCCAAAGGCCATCTACTGCGGCACATGGGTGGCTCATTGATTAAGCACCTGCCTTCAGCTCAGGTCGTGGACTTGGGGTCCTGGGATCTAACTCCGTGTTAGGCTCTGTGTTCAATGAAGTGTCTGCTTCTCCCTCTTCCATTGTCCCTCCTCCCCCAACCTGTGCTCACTGGCTTGCTCTCTCTCTCTCAGACAACAACAACAAAAACAACAACAACCCACAAAAAAAAAAAAAAAAAAAAAAAGGCCCCCTACTGGCAGAATTCCTTGTTGCCCAGGGGAGGTCAGCTTTTGTTCTATGAAGATCTTCAACTAAATCAGATAAGGACCACACATATTATGAAAGGTAACCGGCTTCACTCAGAGTCCATCCATTTAAATGTTAATTTCACTCAAAAAAACATTTTCACAGAAACGTCCATAATAATGTTTGATTAAATATCTGGGTAATATGGCCCAGTTAGCTTGACATATGACATAACAATCATACCATCCTTTTACTTCCAATCCATTTGTGTCTTTAAATCTAATCTTTTTCTCTTATAGACAGCACATTATTGGATCTTGTTTTTTCATCCAGTCTGACACTCTCTGCTGCTTGAGTTAGTCCATTCACATCTCACACAATATTTAACATGGTTGGATTTACATATGCCACGTTCCTGTCTGTCTTCAGTACATCTCGTGGCTTTTTGCTTTTGTGTTCGTCCTTTGTTGTATTTTTTTGTGTCAAACAAAAATTTTGGTATGCAATTGTTATTCCTATTTTGATTTTTTTTAAATCACTATTTTTAAAGCTTTGTTGTTGTTGTTCTGCGGAGTATAATGTACATCTTAATTACCACAAGCTACTGCAGGTTGATCCCAACTTAATTCCAGGAAAATGTGGCAACTTTACGAACTTTACTCCAATATAACTCTATTTCCACCTCCTTCTTTTGTGATATTATTGCCATATATATATATATATATATGATTTATTTATTTACTTTAGAGAAAGAAACACAGAGAGACAGAGTACAAGTGGGAGGACAGTCAGAGAGGAAATAAAGAATCTCAAGCAGAATCCTGGCTTAGCATGGAGTCCATCATGGGGCTTGATTTCATGATTTTGAGATCATGACCTGAGGTGAAATCAAGAGTCAGATGCTTAACTGACTGAACCACCCAGGCACCCTGTCATATAATTTTATATATGTGTTATAAACCCAACAATATAGTGTTATAATTATTATTTTATACAATCTCATATTTTTAAAGAAAGTTAAGAGAAAATACATTTACTTATAAACTATATTATATATTTATAAATACATGTTTCTTTTATATATATATTTGTTTATCTGTTCTATTTACCCACATATTTTTTATTTCTGTGCTCTTCATTTCTCTCTGTGGTTTATATTTGCAATCTGGTATTACTTTCTTTAAGCCCAAAGGACTAGGACTTCCTTTAGTATTTCCTGTATGACAGGTTGACTAGTAACACATTCTCTGAATTTTTGATCTTCAGAAATGTCCTTATTTTTAGTTTTGATGGTTATGGAATTCTTGATTAAAAGCGTTTTGTTTTTGGGACGCCTGGGTGGCTCAGTTGGTTGAGCGGCTGCCTTCGGCTCAGGTCATGATCCCAGCGTCCTGGGATCGAGTCCCGCATCGGGCTCCTTGCTCGGCAGGGAGCCTGCTTCTCCCTCTGCCTCTGCCTGCCTCTCTGTCTGCCTGTGGTCACTCGCTCGCTCTCCCTCTATGCCTGACAAATAAATAAATAAAATCTTTAAATTAAAAAAAAAAAAAAAGCGGTTTTTTTTTTTGTTTTGTTTTTGTTTTTGCAGCAATTTGAATATGTCATTCTCCTGCCTTTTGGACTGCATTATTTCTGATGAGAAATTAGCTGTTAATCACATTTTTGTTCCCTTGTACATGATGAGTCATTTTTTTCTTACTGATTTTGAGATGTTCTTTTCTTTGGTTTTCAGCTTTTTGACTATGATGTGTTTGGGGTGGAGCTTGAAAGTTTATCATTCTTGGAGTTTGTTGAACTTATTGGATTTAAAGATTAATGTTAGCCATGAAACTTGGAGGATTTTTTGGTTTTGTTTTTTCCAATTTTTTTTTCTAACTTTCTCTCTCTTCACTTTCTGTTGCTCCAAGTACATGGATTTTTCTTTTTTTTTTTTTTTTAAGATTTTATTTATTTATTTGATAGAGATCACAAGCAGGCAGCGAGGCAGGCAGAGAGAGGGGAGGGGAAGCAGGCTCCCCGCTGAGCAGAGAGCCAGGAAGTGGGGCTGGATCCCAGGATCCTGGGATCCTGACCTGAGCCGAAGGCAGAGGCTTTAACCCACTGAGCCACCCAGGCGCCCCTACATGGATATGTTTGATGCTGTCTCACAATTCTTTGAGGTTCTGTTCAATTTTTCTTCATTCTTTTTTCCATTTTTCAGATTGGAAGATTTCTATTAATATATGTTCAAATTCACTGATTTGCTCTTCTGCCAATCTGCTTTTGAGCCCATTTAGGGAATTTTTCATTTTATTTATTGTACTTTTCAACTCTAAAATTTCCATTTGGTTCTTTTTTATGGTTTCTATTTCTGTATTAACATTCCTTACTTATTAGATATTTTCATATTTTATTTTAATTCTTTGAACAAGTTTTCTTTGATTTTTTTAAATATATGAATAATAGCTGCTTTTAAGTTGTTTGCTCAGTCTAATATCTGGACTCATAGAGTTGGCTTCTATTGACTGATTTTTTTTTCCTGAATGTGAAGCACACATCACTGTTTCTCTGCATTTCTCATAATTTTGGGTTGATACCAGGCATTTTCAATAATACATTATAGCAAGTCTGTATTTGGATTTTCCACCCCTGATTTAAAAAAAAAAAAAAAAAATTGGGCTTCGGTGTTTGAATCTTTCTCCCCCATGAGTTACAGACCACGGCTGATGTCTCTGCCCAGACTTTAAATTTTTAAAAAATTATTATTATTATTATTATTATTATTATTTGGCCTGGCTTACTAGAAGTCATCTCTGTGTCAGATAGTCTAGTGGTCAGCCACTGATTTCAGCAGAGATTTTGCTTAAATACCTTGAGTTCATAAGGCTTTAATTCAATCTTCTGCTAACTTACCTATATGTAGACCAAATAATCAGTGCATTCAAAATTAGCTAGTTCTCAAGTATGCCTAGGATTTTGTTTTTCACTGGGCTCTCTTTGGTACACCCTGTGCATGTGTGTAATTTCTCAGTCAGCCAGGAATAGGTGGAGAGCTAATCTAGCCTTCCATGGCTCTGTCATTTTCAGGATCTCTTTGTTAAATTTTTGTCTAGTCAGGCTGCTTTCCCTAGCTGTGATCATAAACTCAGGCTAGCAGGGTTGTGAGTTTTAATGGTTTATTTGCTACAAAAAAACCTTTTTTTTTTTTTTTAAACTTATAATGCTGCCATGGCTATTTGCTTCCTGTCCCTTGTCTAGTTTGCCTCTTCTTGCAGCAAAGCTGCTGGTTTTCACAAACAGCCTCACTTTTTTACAACTACCATTTTCAGCAACTAACCTGGGGATGGGAGGGTGAGTATGAACCCAGACAAAAAGGCCATAGACTCCTGCTGTTCTTATCTGAGGTCTCAATTTCTAAAAAAAATAATAATTATTTCTCAATTTGGTGTTTGCCTTTGGTCATTTTTCCAGGGTTCTGAAATGGTTATTTTTAAATTTTTTTATTTTTACATTAACATATAATGTATTATTAGCCCCAGGGGTACAGGTCTGTGAATCACCAGGTTTACACACTTCACAGCACTCACCATAGCACATAGCTTCCCCAATGTCCATAATCCAGCCACCCTCTCAATACCCCCTCCCCCTGGCAACCCTCACTTTGTTTTGTGAGATTAAGAGTCTCTTATGGTTTGTCTCCCTCCAGATCCCATCTTGTTTAATTTATTTTTTTCCTACCCCCAAGCCCCCACATTGCCTCTCAACTTCCTCAAATCAGGGAGATCATATGTAGTTGTCTTACTCTGATGGACTTATTTCGCTCAGCATAATACCCTCTAGTTCCATCCACGTCGTCACAAATGGCAAGATTTCATTTCTTTTGATGGCTGCATAGTATTCCATTGTGTATATATATATCTATCTCACATCTTCTTTATCCATTCGTCTGTTGATGGACATCTAGGTTCTTTCCATAGTTTGGCTATTGTAGACATTGCTGCTTCAGGTGCACATGCCCCTTCAGATCACTACATTTGAATCTTTAGGGTAAAAACCCAGTAGTGCAATTGCTGGTCGTAGGGTAGCTTTATTTTCAACTTTTTGAGGAACCTCCATGCTGTTTTCCAGAGTGGTTGCACCAGTTTGCATTCCCACCAACAGTGTAGGAGGGTTCCCCTTTCTCTACATCCTCGCCAGCATCTATCATGAAATGGTTATTTTTGACAATTCTGTCCAGTTTATACTTATTTGTTGAAGAGAGGAGTCACATATTTCTTCATTCTATCATAGCCAAAATAGTTCTGTATGCATGCTTGATAATTTTTTTGAATGTAAGATGTTGTTTTGCTGGATTTTGTTTTATATCTTTAACTACAGTTGGACTTTATTCTGGTGCAGTTAAATTACTTGGGATCATTTGGTTTATTTCAAGGCTTGCTTTTAAGTTTTGTTGGAAGAGGTCTGGGTTACCTTTAATCTAGGGCTAATTTAGGGCTACTATGAAGGACTTCTTTTTTTTTTTTTTTTTTTTTTTTTTTTTGAGGACTCTTCCCAATGCCCCATGTATTATGAGGTCTTTCTACTGTGGCTAGTAGGAACATGAACTGTTCCCGGTCTATGAATTGTTCTGCCTTTCACGTGGTTCTTTGTCTGACCTAGAGTAGATTCCTCTAACATATGCACAGATCAGTGCCTTGTCAGAGACTTGATGGGATTGCTCTGCAGAACTCTGGAGCACTGTCTCTCATTCCTTCTCACTCTCTGCTGTTGCTCACTCTTATCCAGTACTCTGCTCCACAAATTCTAGCTACCCTAGCCTCCCCTAGCTAGGTCTCTTTCTCTGCATAGGGATCTGTTTAATTCCCCCTCTCAGTAATGTGGACTGAAAGTTGCTTCCAAGAAGTAAGTTCATGAAATTGTAGGGCTCGCCTTATTTCTTTTCTCTCAAGGATCATAGTCCTGTACTACCTTTCTGAAAAATAGTTATATCTATCTATCTATCTATCTATCTAGTCCATTTTTCTAATTACTTAGAAAAGGAAGATAGATGTCTGTTAGTCCATCCTGGTTGAAAGTGAAAGTTGAAGAATTTTAATCAGGGGACAGAGGTTATTTTATTCATCATTTAAGATTACCATGGTTGCTTCACAGAGAATGAATTATATGGAATAAGATTGGAAAAAGAGAGATCAGTTAGAAGGTTTAGTGGTCATCTAGGGCAGAGATGATGGTTGCCTAGATATTGAAATTACCACAATAAGTTCAATAAATTTCAAAAAGTTGTGGTTATTGCAATTTAAAAGAATAGATTTGAGACATATTTTGAACATAAGATGGATAAGATCTGCTGATTATTTAGAGGAAATAGATAAGTAAAATGAGGTTACAAGGATGATTCCTGACTAGCACACCCAGCCAACTTTCATTTCCTTTATCCTTTTTAGACCCAAATAATCTGACTTTTCATCCTTCCCTTGCCATTCTGCCCTTTGAGTCCAATCCCCTTTCCTGTTTTTTTCTTCCTCTCTGAAAACATAAAATGTATAATAGTTAATCCAGCAACAGTGGAAAGGATAATTTACTGGTCATGTACCTGGTGGGTGTTAAGCCCCAGTAGAGTCAGCTTATTTAGTGGCCTACAACAAACAGTTCCCAAGAAAAGAGGAGAACCTGACAAAACCAAGTCAGGCAGGCTGTGTAGGACCCACTGTTATAATACAATTAGCAAGATTTCAGGCAAACAAAGAAGATTCAAAAGAGGTCCCATAAGACAGAGTTCTCCTGTTGGTTAGGGCTCTGGTTGGGTGAAGCTTGGAGCTACATGGTTGGCCCCATCTCCGGGCTGACAGTCACAGCAAGTATAACTTTCCTAGATGTGAAGCGTTGTCCTGTTTAATCTCCAGGAGCGCATGGCATCTGTGTTCAAAAGAAGAGTCACTTCCTTTGGGAGGACTGACCTTAGCTGGAGGCTTTGTAGTGTGAGATCCTAAAGCATAGGGCCCAAAAGGCCAAGGAGGTATAAACTTCTTTGTGTCAATGCTATGAATAAATTAATCCAGTCACTCCTCAGAGTGGGCAAGAGGCTGGGGGTGGGAATCAAATAGGCTGGATCTGAGAGTCTCTTGGATCTTTCGCAGTTCTCTTTAGCGCCACACAGTTTAACAGTGCATTATTCTATAACTGCTTTGTAATGTCTGAGTTGTTACATCCTTAACTAGACTACTATATTTGTTTCCCAGGGCTGTCATTACAAAGTACCACAAAATGTTTGGCTTAAAATAATAAATTTGTTGTCTTGGAGTTCTGGGGGCTAGAAGTTCAAAATCAAGGTGTTGACAGGGCCATACTCCAAGACTATTCAGAGACTGACATAATTACTTTATTGGACCAATTATGAGCCACTCTCAAATGTAAGGCCACATTTTCTTATGAAATATGTAGGGAGAATCTCTTTGCCTCATCTAGCTTCTGGTGTTGGCTGGCAATCCTTGGAGTTCCTTGGCTCATAGATATATCACTCCAAACTCTGCCTCTGTCACCACATGGCCATGTTTTCCTCGTGTCTCTGTCTGTCTCTTCTCTTCTTATTAGGACACAGTACGACCTCATCTTAAATTTGCAACTACCCTATTTCCAAATAAAGTCATATTCTGAAGTATGGGGAATTAAGACTTCAACATATTTCTCTGAGGGACACAATTCAATCCATAACAATCTCCCTTAAGGAAAAGACCAGTATCTCATCCCTTTTTCTTTCATTCCATGGACACTTAACTCAGGAAATTCAGCAAGTTTCCTGCTTTGGGCAGATGTAAAATAAATGGGAGGACTAGGATTTAAAAAAATGACACAAATTTTATGTAAGGCAGGAAAATGTATTTAACTGTAGTGAAATAATATTTTGATATTAACTGATATGCATATTCCTATAATTGTTTTTACTTATCCTATGGCTTTCCCCCCATTCTTGAGATATGGATTGTCTTAGGAAGGTTGTTACAGAAAAATCAGAGAACAAGAGTGAAATATTACCTTTTGAGTTTTAAAAGCTTAGGTCTAGGAAGAAGATAAAAGGATTTAAAACAATATTTGGTTAATCAAAGCCAGTTTATCCCCTCGCCCTTATATCAACCTGAGATTAATATCTACAGAACTGAGCAGGGAAGAAGAGGAACATCTGAGAGAAGGAAAGACATTTTTGGTTACCGAGCAGGGGTCCTGCGGCTTACCCTCAGGTCCCATTCCTGGGACCAATCAAGGAAGTAGAACCTTCCCCAGAAAGATATAGGGATTTCAGAGAAGAGAAAGGTTGTACCTTGTTCCCAGGAAGGTCAAAAGATTGGTAAGATTTTCCTGTCCTTACAGCTGAATGTTTCCTGTGTCTCTGAGAGGGACACACAAGTACCTGAGACAGAATGAGGCTGGAGGGGACTGTGGTGGGGGGCAAGGGGCCAAGAATGACTTCACGACGAGGGCCCAACTGAAGATAGACATCTCAATAGATGCAGGTACAGACAAATAATAACTAAAGGCCAAAGTCCACACCTCCACCCTATCTCCAACCCTTCTAGATCTCAAGGCCACCACTAAGGATGGCTCCCTGGATTGACATACTATATTTCAACTCCTATGTGGAATGAGACTCATAAAATAAATTGTTCAGTTATTTAAAAAATAAAGCCTATTTCTTTCATCCTCTAAATTGTGATCTGAGATTTATTTCAGCTATGTAAAGAAAATGATTGTTCTAAATGTACAAGTTGCTTCTTCTTTGTAGGTGGGTAGTGGGAACTGAAACTGTCCTCTGAGCAGCCAGGTACTCCCAAGTGTGACCTGGCATTTTCCCAGACTACAGAAATTATTGCTGAAATCTCACTGATTGGGCCTCTAGGAGGGAAGGAAAGGGAAGTGGAAGAAGTGGGTAGGGAGGTGGGTGTGTGATTAAACCACTCAAGTTATATTTTAAACTTTGGATATATTGTCCTGAGAGTGACTCTGGACCTTTTAGAGGGGGAAGTTCTGAGTAGCTGTGAAACTAGAGGTACCTGGAGAAAACTCAGCTGTTACTAAGGAGCAAGTGTGCTGAAATTGTAGTGTTAATGTCACCAGTCCTCGCTCAGAAGGCATCAGAGGAGAAGAGACAGTTCTGTGTGATAGGCCATGGGTTATCATTCTAAATCATCTCTGAAAAACTATGACTTCACATTTGAGGATATCTCATAATTCATCCAATAAGTTAAAATATGCCAGTCCCTGAATAGTCTTTCAGTTTGGGAGAAGAGAAATGGAGAGAAAAGGAAGCAGAAAGAGAAGAGAAGGAAGGGAACAGAAGTCATCTGAAATAAATGATCTCATTATATCTCTCATTTTGGAGGAGAGGTCAGAGTCAGAATGAGCCTTTGGAATTAGACTAAGATTTGAGTGTCTGTTTTGACACTCACTGAATGACCTCGAGCAAATATCACTCTCTGTCTTGAGTTTCCAATTTGTAAAATGGGATGTGTTATGTAAAGACCTGATGAATCTTGCTACTTTGGCTCTGAATATTCATTTCTAAATAAATTGTTCATCATTTTCATTTTTACTTTAATAACCCAGTGTGGTTGACAGCCTCTGATGTGGTCCCCAATGACTCCTATTTCCTGGTAGTCACAGCCTGTGTAATCCCTTCTCCTTGAGTGTGGGTTGGACCTGGTGACTTGTTTCTAATGAACAAAATATGAAAGAAATAATGGGATAATAGGTTATAAATCCTAAATTATAAAATGACTGGCTTCTGTCTTGTGTTCATTCTCTTGTCTTTTTTTCTCTCCCCTTCTCCTTTCTCTTGGATTACTTGTACTGAGGAAGCATGCTACCACGTGGTGAGCAACTCTGTGGAGATGGCCACATGGTGTGTTGGCAAACTGACACCCTCAGAGAAACAACACAGAGAAGCTGGAGCCTGCCAATGGACAAGGTAAGTGGGTCCTTCATTCTTGATCAAGTCTTTGAGATGACTACAAACAGCTTGGTTGTAATGTCATGACAGTCCTTGAGCTGGAAGCATTCAGCTAAGCTGTATAATACTTTGATGATTTTATGCTTATTAGACATGGTGAGCAGAAAGTAGTCTATTCTGTTCTGTTCTATTCTATTCTATTCTGTCTATTCTAGATACCATTTGTGTGCCAGAGAGTGGGAGATGAATTCCACAGAAATTCAAGGACCTGCCATATTGGTAAGAGTTCTAGAGGTCCAATTATCTGAAATCTGAAGAGATTTTCATCTAAGGTGAAAGGCAAATTACTGCATCTGGTTCTCGTTACCATTAAGAAAGAGGCGAAATGCCTACTGGTCTTCTTTGAATTTTTGAGGCAACATATATCTCATTTGGACTTACTACTTACCCATTATTACTTACCCATTTGCTGAGTGACCTGAAAAGCTGCCTGTTTTGAGTGAATCCCAGAATAAGAGTAGACTCTGCAACAGGTCAAGCTGCTATGGAAGCTGTTCTGCTAATTGGGCCATATGACTTAGAGAATATGATACTACTTGATGTATTAGTGCCACATAGGGATGCTATGGGAGCCTTTAGTATGCCCTACCCTACAGGTGAATCACAGCACAGACCCCAAGAATTTTTTTTAATATATTTTTTAGAATTTTATTTATTTATTTGACACACACACACACAGAGAGGGATCACAAGTAGGCAAAGCAGCAGGCAGAGAGGGGGAAGCAGACTCCCTGCTGAGTAGAGAGCCTGATGTGGGTCTGGATCCCAAGACCCTGAGATCATGACCTGAGCCGAAGGCAGCAGTTTAACCCACTGAGCCACCCAGGCGTCCAAGACCCCAAGAATTTTTTTAGCAAAGCCATGCTTTCTCCTTTTGGGAAACAATTTTTTTGACTTGTTACTGGGAATAGTATAGACTGAATGCTTGACCTCGAGTTATCAAGTTACCATATGGCCTGAGATGCTCATCGTGTACTGGGTATCATCTGGTGCAGCACTGCATCATCAAAGGAAGTAGTATGTGTGAGACTGGACTTAAGCAAGCCCTGGAGGCACAAGTAAATTGCATGAGGAAGTAGCCCAGATGTCCATGCCCCCAACTCCTGCTACATTTCCTTTTTTCTCTCAGCCACACTTATGGCTTCATGGTGAGCTCCCTAGGACAAGTTGACTAAGGAAGAAAGCCCTTGACATCAATTTACAGATAATTCTTCATGATATGCAGAAACCATTTGAAAGCGGACAGCTGTAGCACTACAGCTCCACTTTGGGACAGCTCTGAAAAACAGTGTTGAAAGGAAATCTTTCCTGTAGGTAGGACTTTGGACAGGACATAAGGTTGCTCATTTTGCCTAGATTGATAAATGGCCAGACATATGGGTCCACATCAACTTGTGGGCTGGGGCTAATGATTTGGCTAGTTGGTCAGGGACTTGGAAGGAACACATTGGAAAACTGGTGACAGGGAAATCTGGGGAAGGGATATGTGGATAAATCGCTCCAAATGGACCCGGAATATGAAAATACTTGTGTCCCATATGAATACTCATAAATCTTTCACAAAGAAAGATTTAAATAATCAGGTGAATAGGATGATCTCTTCTGTGGATATCAATCAGCCTTTCCAGTAACTCTTGTTCTTGTTTATTGGGATCATGAACAAATGGCCATGGAATCAGAATGGAGGTTATGCTTGTTCAGCAACATTAATTTTCGCACTTTCAACATGGAATTATTTGGATAAAGTCACTGCTGAATGCTCAACCTGCCAATAGCAGAGACTAACAAGGAGACCCCAAAATGGCATTTCCTCCATGCCCAATTGCATGTTAATTACATTGGTCTGCTTCCATCATGGACTGGATAGCATTTTGTCCTTATTGCATATGGATTCACTTTTTTCTGCTTGTTTTCTTGCAATGCTTCTCCCAAAGGTACTATTTGTGAACTGACCAAATATTTTTATCCAAAAACATGGTATTCTACACAGCATCACTTCTTCTTCTTCTTTTTTTTTTCAGCATCACTTCTAATCAAGGAACTCACTTTATATCAAATGAAGTTAGGCAATGGGTCCATGCTCATGGGATTCACTGGTCCTATCATGTTATTGATGATTCTGAAGCAACTGATGTGGTGGAAAGGTGAAATCAGCTTTTGAAGGTTCATTCATGGAACCAAGTAGGTGACAACACTTTGTAGGGCTGGAGCAAGGTCCTCCAGATTGCAATAAATGCTCTAAATCAACATCCGTTATATTGCTCTTTTGCCCAGAAATCACAGAATTGACAAATCTAGGAATCTAGGGGGTTGAAAGTGAAGTTGTTGCTCTCATTATTAACCCTAATGATCTTCTAGCATAATTTTTGTTTCTCATTCCCAGGATTTAAGGTTCTGCTGCTCTGGACCTTTTAGTTCCAATGAGAGGAATGTTTCTACCAGGAGATGCAACAATGATTCCAGTGAACTGGAAGTTGAGACTGCCACCTGGCCACTTTGGACTCTTAAGGCCACTGAATCAAGGCAAACAAGGGATTAACTAGATGGCTATGGGGATTGATCTCGACTATCAAGAGGAAATTGTGTTGCCATCATGCTCTGAGTATTTCTGGAATGCAGGAGATCCTCTAGGGCAACTTTCAGTATACCAATATATTGTGATTATTAACTCAATGGAAAGCTACAACTACCTCTAATTCAGGTAGGACCGTGACTGGCCCAGGCCCTTCAGGAATTTGGAACCAAAGAAATGTGGCCAGTTGCAGAAAAAGGACTATAATCATTATGAGTATTTTTTCTTTATTTAGATATGTATATATTTGTGTATATATATTGAGCAAATTTTTTTCCCTTCTTTTTCATCTCCTTCTCTAAGATATGCTACATGTAATTAACTTCATACTTCAATATTTAAGCTATAGGCTATCAAAGCGTGATGTGTGAATTAGATAGCAGGAGAATAAAGATCACTCAAACACAAAAGGGATTTTCATTCTCTTTTGATGAAAGGATTAACACAGGGGTTGGCAAACTATGGCCCAAGGGCTGGCCATCTGCTTTTGTAAATAATGTTTAGTTGGAATACAGCCACATTCATTCAGTTACATGTTGTCTATGGCTACTTTCAGGCTACCATTGAATAGTTGCTACAGAAACTATGTGGCCTGCAAAACCGGAAATATTTACTATTTGGTCCTTTAAGAAAGAGTTTTAGGACCTCTGGGTTAGCCAGTTATTGGTTTTATGGGGATAGTTCTATTATATTAGGCAGAAACATGACTTTGTTTTTATCTTTATTTGGAGGATATCAGCATGAGTGCCAAGTTGACAAAGGTGGTGGCTTTGTAAGGTGTCACCTTGGCCAGGCTAAAATACATTTCTCAGAATTCCCTTTCTTGTATATTTCCAGTTAGATTGGACCACATGAGAGACCCTCATGGGCAGCTTGGAGAGTGTAAGTGAAGTAACAGCTCACTTTTTTGTAGTTTACATATATTGTCTACTGACCCTCCTTGGTGTGGGACAGTGGCCAAGACTGGAATGGCTCCATCTTCTCCTGGATCCTCTTTCAACTTCTCTGTCATTTAGAGGTATTAGATGTTTTCACTCCTGTTGTGAGATTCACTAATGACTGCTAGTATATACTCAGTGTGGGTGTGTATATATGTTTGTGCATGTGCATATGTGCATGCATCTGTATGTGTGTGTTTACTTCTGTGAAAAAGGCCATGGCTTCTGCATGACCAAGGTCAGAAGCAAGAGCTGACGTAGGCTTTATGCACTAGCTTGTGCTCTCCCCACTGTATATCCTTACTGCCTGTCCTGAGGACTCCAAGTTCTAGTATCAGATGTAATGACCACAACCTCAGAGAGATTGTTTAGCCAGATGCTACAACTGTATCAGGTCAAATCTCTGAATATATGGATGACCAACCAGTATGTGCAGTTATTTCATAGAAGGACAATCTCTCTGACTAAACCCTAGATGATATGCCCAATAGTCATTTATAAAGTTGTTTAAAAAATTCAAATAGGTAGATTTATTTTTTTGTTATACTTCTCTTATTAATTTCTTTCTTTCTTTTTAAGACTTTATTTATTTATTTGACAGAGATCATAAGTAGGCAGAGAGACAGGCAGAGAGGCAGGCAGAGAGAGAGAAGGAAGCAGGCTGCCCCCTGAGAGAGCCTGATGCGGGGCTTGATCCCAGGACCCTGGGATCATGAACTAAGCTGAAAGCAGAGGCTTTAACCCACTGAGCCACCCAGGCACCCCTCTTTTTTTTTTTTTAAGACTTTATTTATTTATTTGACAGTGAGAGAGACAGTGAGAGAGGGAACACAAGCAGGGGAGTGGGAGAGGGAGAAACGGGCTTCCCACTGAGCAAGGAGCCCAACTTGGGGCTTGATCCCAGGACCCTGGGATCATGACCTGAGCAGAAGGCAGACGTTTAATGACTGTGCCACCCAGGTACCCCAGTTTCCTTCTTTTTAAAAAAAGATTTTATTTTTAATTAATCTCTACACCCAATGTGAGGTTCAAACTTATAACCCCAAGATCAAGAGCCACGTGCTCTACCGACTAAGCTAGGCAGGCACCCCTTCTGTTGTTAATTTCTAAGTCTTATCACATTTTTTTCAATGAAAGTGCTTGTGTGAGTACTGTCTTTCAGAGTTTGTGAAGAGTTCAGAGTACTGCCTTTGAGTTTTTCTTTATGACCTAATACATAGTCAGTTTTTATAACTGTTTCCACATATGTTCCAGAACAACCTGTAGTCTCTATTGAGTGCAAAGTTCTATATAACTTGTTACTATTCTATATAAATTCTACATACATTTAATTTTATCTCTTTGATCTATGTTAAAGTGTGTTAACATCTTCCAATATGACAGTGGCTCTGTCAATTTCTTTTTGTATTTCTAGTATTTTTGCTTTATACATTTTTGAAACTATATTGTTAGGTGCATGAAAGTTCATGACTGGTATAACTTCTTGATGGACCATACATTTTTATCGATATGAAATATCTATTTTTCACCCCTTTTAATATTTTGATGCCATCTTATTATCTGCCGCTACTATTTAATTAGTAATTGAAATAATATGTAAAGTGCTTAGTGTCATGCCTGAACAATAGTACACAGGCAATAAACGGTAGCTGCTGCTATTATTGTTATTATTATAGTAATTATTATCCCAAGTCCTACAGTGTACAGGTTGTCTGGTCTCTTTGGGGTACAAAGAGGAAAAGAAAGGATTGAAGGACTCTAGGTTAAGAAAAAGAGCAAGCACCTCACAGGTGCTGCATGTTGATGCTTAGGGCTCCTTCTCCCCTGAAGAAGGTGACAGAAACTCCAGGGAAGAGAGGCCTCAGGCTTGGACAAATCACCAGAAAGCCTGCCAAGACAGGTCTCCTAAGCAGCCAAGACAAAATAACAGAAACAGATTTTCTTGTTGGATTTTGGCCTTTCTGCTTTTGAGGCCCAGCTGAAACCAGGAATAGAAAGAAGCAAAATAAGGTCAGACCCAGTAGTAGACATGTTGCTGTGGTTGGAAGGTCAGATTGATCTCTTCTGAGATCCCTTCATATTTTGGCACACACAGGCCTATAAAAGCAATGCCTACAGCTGTGATAATTCTCCACCCTCAGTGGAATTCTCAACTCTGCCACACTTGGATGTATTTAAGATTCTGGTCTCACCGCCTCATTCCCCACATGAAGATCTCTCAGGTCATCTCTCAGGTCTGCCCTGCAGTTAGATCCATTTTTATTTTATTAGATGTCCTTGTTTCTGTTGTGATGTTCACTGCCAGTCACTAACATGCACTCAGGATGTATGTGTGCTTTGCGTGTGTATGTTTTCCTGTGTGTGTGTGTGTGTCTGTGTGTGTGTGTGTGTGTGTCTGTCTGTCTGTCTTTGGAGACCCTAAATCAGGGTAGCCGTGCTAACTGGACACTTGATTGCTTAAAATCCCGTGACCCCAAATTCCTCCACCTGCCTGAAATTCTTCACTTCTCACTCCTTCTTTACCTTGCTGCCTGAAATTCATAGAATTACAAAAGATTAAAGCTTGAAGGTGCCTTAGAGATTAATTAGTCCAAGCTTCTCATTCACTGACGGGGAAGTAGAATCCAGAGAGGTGAAGTGATATGCCCCAAATAACACAACTGGTAAGAGACAGCATGGAGTGTCTGGGGGGTGGAAGAAAGTTCATTCCATGAGTTAGGAATGGATAAAACAGAGGTTAGGAGGCACATGGCCTCTGCTGTTCTGGCCCTACTACTAACAGCATAACATACTTAAAAGAGAAAATCCCAACTACAATAAGCACAGCAACAACCACCACAATTCATCTGTATAGTATTTAAAATCCTTCCATACACTATCTCATGCGAGTTTACTCCATGAGAAGTTGCTATTATTCCTAGAATAGTGAAAATAAAACTGGGGCCAAGAAAATAGGAAAATGCATGGAAGATAGATAATGTACTCTTAGAAGTGTCTGGATATGCTGTCTGTCTGTCACTAACCTCTTCTTTCCCCTTTCTAAGAAAACCACAATTTTGTTTGGGTTTCTTTGTTCCTCCTACATCCCTGAGCCTTGGGGAAGAAGACTACACCCCCAACTTCTAGGGGTGGCTTTGACTGGCTAATGGGTAACTCCATCTCCTTGGCAGTGAGTGATATGGGTATGGGCATGTGAGGTTAATTGGGCCATTTTGATGGGATGAGAAGCTGCGGTTACACTATAGTATTCAGGAAAGCCTTTCTTGACAGTTTTGAAAGAGCATTGGAACCTCTTCTCCTTTCCCACTAGAGGGGAATGAAGAATCATGCAGTTCCAATGGCTACAGGACCACAAGGCCAGCCGGCCCAGGATGAAGCTGAGAGATGATGGCAAGCCAGAGAAGTAGAAAGAATCTGAGTCTTTTAGGATCTCACTGAGTTGCTAGAGCAACCAACCTGCAGCTTGCCTTATTTTTGGACTTACAGTTAATGTATCTCCTCTAGAGACTGGTTTAGGAGAATTTTCTATTACCTTTAGCATCTTATGGCAGGGACAAGGGGATGAACCTCATGGCTGAGCATAAATTTAGCTTACTTCTATAAGGAATGATTCTTCTGGGTTTTCCTGGTGCATTTAAACATTGCTCTCTTAAATATAAAGTACAATATGAAGATCCCTTAAACCCACCATTAGAGTAAGCATTCTTGTGTGGCCTCTAAAGTGTGCCAGCTTTGAGCCAGACTATATTCAAACTCTAGCTCCATGGCTTCCCAGCATGTGACCTTAGGTAATTTAATTGGCCTCTCTGTACCACAGTGTCCTCAACTGCAACACTGGGTTAGTAACAATGCCCACCTTACAAAGTTGCAGAGAAGATTAAATCAGTTAATATATGTAGAGTTTAAAAGTTTGACTATAAAGGCTGAAAACATTTAAATATTTTTATGGCAAAAAGCAGAAAGACTAATCCAGAGACCTAATTATTATCAATAATATATGCTACTGGGGTGCCTGGGTGGTTCAGTCAGTTAAGCGTCTGCCCTCGGTGCAGGTCATGAATCCCAAGGTCCTGGAATCAAGCCCCGCATCGGGCTCTCTGCTCAGCAGGGAGCCTGATTCTCCTCTGCCTCTGCCTCCAGCTCTGCCTACTTGTGTTCTATCTATCAAATAAATTTAAAAAAAAAATCTTTCAAAAAGATATGCTACTAATAATACATACTGGTATATTTATTAATATATTGCCTATCACAGGCCAAGTATCTGGGTAGGTAATTTACACATGTTTTCTTTAATGTTTTTGCTAATAAATCTCTGAAGTAGGACTGATTCACTTCATTTCCAGATGAGGAAGCTGGTGTTCACAGATCCTAAAGGATGTGGCCAGAGTTACATGGCTAGTGACTGCAGAGTCGGGGTTTGAACCCCGCTGTAACTCAAGAGCCCATTCTCCTTCCTCTACCATGTAGCTTCCCAGAGCACCTCTTAGTCAATCATTCTGGTGGGGAACAACAAATCTAGGGTCAGGAACAATCCTAAGAAAGAGTACAGAAAAAAGTGTGCAAGCAGAAAGTCAGGCCCCAAAGAAATAGACATGTTTGGAGATGGGAAAAGGCTCAGGTCCAGGTCGCTGTTGAAGCCATCCCCCAAGCTCTATGCTTTTTCCAAATGACCAGAATTGCAGGAGAAGGTACATTTTCCTCTGAACGCTACTTCCCAAGTTAGAGAAGATGGGATGCACTAGGGATTCTTTTAGCGTTGCCATTTGAGAATAGAAAAGGGGGCTGGAATTAGAAATTCAAATGGCATCTGATGAAATCACTCTGGACGCCACAGTTATTAACCCCACATTGGCTCATTCCTCTAAATCTTGAGCTCCCTCTCAAGTGTGCTATACATTAAGTGCCAGAAATTATTGATCCCACCTTTCATACAGCTAGTACATCTCCATACCACTGAAATGCAAAGAAGCAATAAATGCTGAGTAAGATGTTTCTTCTGGAAGGACCAATTGCGAAAACATTCTAAAGATGAGACAGTGGTGATAAGTAGCCTTCTAAAAAATGGTGACCTGCCATAGGAAGACCTGCCATGGGGGATCTGCTGGGGAATTTTTTTTTTTACGAGGGGGATTCAACCTTAGTGATTAAGTGACTCACATTCACTTAAATAATAAAATGATAGCAGTGTCTGAAAGAATTGAAATGGTCTCTAAATTCCTTTCTTGTCAGAATAGATTGTTACAAAATGTTCCAGATAGTTCTATAGAGCTTCATTTGAAGACCTTGACATAAATCCAAAGCAAATCTCTACCTTAAAGTCCTGTTGGTAGAGTTATTAAGAGTTACATGGTATTCTTTGCTGAGAGGTGTTCATTTGATGAGGAATTGGGGAAAGCTTTTTCATAACATTATGCAGCTCTTTGTAAGGACTTAGTAAATTCTGACTTCTGTCCTTGGTCTGAAGTTAACCACTTCTACTTAAGATAATTAGTAGTATATAAGACAATGCTTGAGGTTTAACTCAACAGAGAGTGGGAGTGGAAAGATGCAAGGGAAGCAGAGGCCAAGTCCTAGATTTAACTGCCAGAGACAAAGTGAATGTGGTTGGTTTCTGAATAGGCCACAGACCAGACAGTAATCAGAATGATACGATCTGCAGAGATGGGGGTGTTGGTTCATTGTTCAAGGGATTTCTGGGATGGAAAAAGAAGTGCAGCCCACTAAAGCCCTACTTATTTGGGATTAATTATTTAAAGATTTATTTATTTGAGAGCAGGGGAAGGGGCAGAGAGAGGATCTTGAAGCAGATGCCCCGCTGAGTGCAGAGTCGGACGCAGGGTTCGATCTCACGATCCACTAGGTTATGACCTGAGCTGAAACAGCTTAATGGACTGAGCCGCTCAGGTGCCCCTGATTTGCAGTTTTTAAAAAGATAGGTCTGGTGAAAAAGAACTTGGCTCGCATTACCCCTAAGTCTCAGCATCTCACTCAATACCTAGACCTAGATGGATTCACAATGCAGAACCCTAGCATGCAGATGTGACCAAATATGCCTGAGGATGGAGCTTACATCACTGTCTCAAGAACCAAATGGATCTTCCCACCACAGATCTGAAACCACTTAACGGGTAAATGTGATCCAAAGAAAAGGACACATTCAGAACATTCACAGACTCTTCAACACTGATCTGGGACTTAAAGTAATTTATTGGAGCCCTGAATATTAGGAATGAGCCTTATGAGGGACAGGTACTAAATGGAATTTTGACCCAGTGCAACTCACAGTTGGTCCTCTTTTCCCGTGGCTATTTCCCCATGACCTAAAGATACAGATAGAATTGGACAATCTCAGCCACTGGAAGCATCCTCACACTGACTTCTTGACCCAGGGAATATGGGCTATTATAACAGAGGGCCAAGTGTAAGTTCTTGGAATACCGCCTCATTAGCAAAATACAGAAGAGCAATACTACTGCATGACACCTATTAACACCTAGCAATATATTGTACAATTGTTTGCTTGTGTATGATCTTTCTCCCTCCCTAGGATGTAATCTCCTCAAGGACAGAAATTTTGCCTGTCACTGTTTATCTCCAGTGTCTAGGACAATGACTGTCACCTAACAGGTGCTCAATTAATATTTATTGACTAGATAGATGACTAAATTTCTGAAGGCAGAAGTCAGTGCTATCATCAAAGATTTGAAAGACACAGGTGTGGTGATTTCTACCACATTTCTATTTAAGTAAATATGGATGGGTCTTGGAGTATAAAAGTGAACAATCATAAATATAATCACATGGCATTTCAAACTGCAACTTTTATTCCAAATGCAATGTTCCTACTAGAACAGATAAATATTACTAACACCTGGAACACAGCTAATCATCTAGTAAATGCTTTTATTTTTACCGCTAGTCCCAAAAATATTAACACTTGAGACAGGTTGATTTTACTTGGCAATGACAACAGTACAATTTCACTGCTACCTCAACTATACATCAACTTTTTGCCACTGTACTATATTTGTCAAACCAAATCTTCACTGTCTCCTTATCCCACAGACATCATTATGGTTTGCTATATTGATGACAGCATGCTTATAAGATTGTGTATTAATTAACTACTGTTGCATATTAAACTACCCCCCAAAATTGGTGGCTTAAAACAAAAATAAATATTTGTTTCTCAGAGCTTTTATGGATCAAAAATTCAAATAGGAAAGGGTAGGGAGGGCTTACCTCTACTGTGATGAAGGGAGCCTCAGCTAGAAGACTCTAAGGCTGGAGTTGGAATAATATGAAGACTTCTTCACTTGTGTGTCTAGCAATTGATACTGGCTGTTACCTAGCTAGGTTCCAAGGGCCAGTTGTGGGAGAAAAAGGGAGAAGGGCCAGGGAGAGACAGAGAGAGAGAGAGACATAAGCTGCATCCTTTTTATAACAGTCTTAGAAAGCGCATAGCATCACTTAACTGTACTTCTTTGTTTGGAGTAGGCTCCAGCTCCCACCCAGGTTAAAGGTGGGAGGAAACATCACCCACCTCTTAGTGGGAGTAGTGACAATCACATTGTAAGAAGAACATGTGGGATGGGATAAATATAAAGTGTGGATATATTTGGAAAATACAATCTGCCACCGATTCAGAAGTAGCAGGTACTCTAGATACATATGCCTGCCAAAAAGCAAGAGATGAAGCCTTAGAAAATGCAGCAGTCTACTAGTGATCAAATGCAATTAATGAACTATCACTGGATCCTGGTTTTAAAAAAAAAGCTATAAAACAATTAGATCTCCATCCGTAATTCCCAACTTGAATGTAAAACAAATCCCCTATTCTCTCACTGTTCTATATAGATATGTTTATATCTATATGTGTTTAAATTCAAAATTTAGTCCATAGGTTGTAGAATATCAATATGAGGTCATATTGGACTAAAGAAGAAATGGAAAAAACTCGGGAAATCTGCATGCAGTGTCTAATGAAACTTTGGGTTGTCTCCTTTCAGCGAGGAGGTGAGTACATTTTTGGTTATCGTGAAGACATGCATTATATTTCATAGGAATGTGTGTGTGTGTGTGTGTGTGTGTGTGTGTGTGTGTGTGTGTGTCTAAGTATGGGAGCAAGGGTGCTGTATATAGATATTGAATATTCACCTAATCTTATACAGGAAAATTAATTTCCTACTTAAAAAGAACCTGAGTCCATTCCTGTTGCTTGTAACTACAAAACCCAACTGATAGACCTCCCCACATCAGAGAGAGAAACAGCAACCACAGGATGAGAAGTAAACTTGGAGGTTTTTGGTACCAACTGAAGACACCAGGAAAACTGCATCAGTAGCCATCATAAGGATTAAAGGAACCTTTGAAAAGCATTTACAACAGTGGCTAGGTAGTAAGGATCATAGAAGTGTTGTTCAACAATAACAAATTAAATAGTGCTAGCTGAAAAATTAAAGTTAAACAGCATATGAGTTTTGGGGGGGATTTCCATGAGGAAAAAGAGGGAATTTGAGAAGTTAAATGACCCAGTCATTCTATGATGGTGATTCAGAGCCAAAGATACTTTTGCTACCTTTCGAATGGTTATCCACCTTAGTCTACCTACCATCATCTCTGCCTCAATGATTGCACTGTCCTACCACTTACTGCTTGTAACTTCTACTCTCAACCTCCCTACAATTCATTCTTCACATTAATTCTCCATCTAATTTTGTAAAGTTCTCTTCAAGTGACCACGCTAAAAGAATAGTAAGCTCTAAACATTGAGCATATCTCTAAAGAGCTTACTATTCCTAGTGAAAAACGACATCAACAAAATTAACCTAACATCTGTTGAATGATATATATACTAGTTACTAGGCAGTGTGGCAGTTAAATATAATCAGTGTATGAATGCATCAGGTATCAGGACCCAATCAGAGAAGCAGGCCATCTTGAATAGTATGGAAATTAGGACCTATTATAGCAATAAGACCTCTCATAATCAGGGAGAAATTTGGAGAAGTAAGGCTTAAAATACAGAGTTAGAGGATGAGAGAAAATTGTTAACCAACCCTTCTGACACATTAGCATGCTTGGACAAATTACGTTCTGCTGGAGAATTTGAGAAGCCAGGTACATCAGCTGCCAGTGTGGGTCTGTGAAGAGCTGGTGGGGAAATCTATGGTAAACTATTGCCTTTGCATTTGAGGGCAGGCCTGGAGTTGCTGTTGGTCAGCAGTGCCAGCAGGTAGAAAGAAGAGCTAGACACCCAGTGGGAAGAGCCAGACTTAGGTAAAACACTTCAGCACTTCTAACATCTCTCATTGCATCCGACCACAACTTTCAGACAGTACTGCTGTTTCATTTCTGCCTTTATGTCTTGTGTACCTTTGTTGTTTGGACAACTTTAACATTGAACCATCCAGGAAAGGAGATTCTGGACAAAGTTGTTCTAGCTTAGCCAGGTTGATACAATACAAATTCATTACAATCAATGAGCATTTAGATAAATTACTCATTTATATCTTTTTTAAATCACTTAACCAAATTGCTAGGTTTTGCTTTCTCATTGTGTTGGTTCATGGACACTTTTTTTTTTAAATGCTTTATTTATTTATTTGAGAGAGAGAGAGAGAGAGAGAGAGCATGAGAGGTGAGAAGGTCAGAGGGAGAAGCAGACTACCCATGGTGTGGGAACCCAATTAGGGACTCAATCCTGACACTCCGAGATCATGACCTGAGCCAAAGGCAGGAGCTTAACAAACTGTGCCCCCCAGGCACCTGGTTTATGGACTTTTTAAGCAGGAAAATTTTTACTACTTTCTCTGATTTTAGATATTCTTTCATTATCACCACACTCATACTAATACACACTGTCTTAGTCAACATGAGCTGCTATAACAAAATACCATAAATCAGGTGGCTTAAAAAGGAAACATTTCTCACAGGTTGGAGACTGGAAAGTCCAACATGAAGGGGCTGGCAGATTTGGTGTCTGTTGAGAGCTCTCTTCCTGGTTTGCAGATAGCTGCCTTTTTGCTATGTCATCACACAGTGGGGAGAAAGAGGACTCTGATCTCTTTCTCTTCTTATAACAACAATCCCATTATGAGAGCTCTACCCTCATGACCTCATTGACACCTAATTCCCTCTTAAATGCCCCAACTCCAAAAACTATCACACTGAAGATTAGGGTTTCAACATATGAATTTTGGGGGGATATAGTCAATCCATAGCATGCGCACGCACACACACACACACACACACACACACGCACGCATGCAAATGAGCACTAGAAAGTACTAGATGTCTTTAAGCAGTGTTGTAGATTGGGTTCCCTTGAAGCAGATCCTAAAAATGGGGATTCTTGCTCAAGTGCTTTGTTGCAGTACTTTTAGGAAAGAGGAGTGAGGGGAGCAGGTTAGGGTAAGGGGTGAATGTGGTCTCAACTGGATGCTAGCTTAAATCTGATCCCCTGGAAAGCTCTAGAGCATAGACTGCACCAGTTAGCTCCATCTCAAGCAAGGGCACTGGCTCTTTGTACCCTCATACCATTTAGTCCCTGGCTGAGGTCTGTTGGTGGGGTGATGGATGGTTGCAAAGCATTTGGCTGAGGGCAGTTCTCCAGAGAACAGGCAGCTCTAAGAGTTATCAGCCGACACTTAGTTGTTAAAGTGGATAGGGTGAGGCCCAACCTCATCCACTGCAATACAAGGTGCTTTAAGAGCAGATACGTCTGTATAGAGACTGTGTGGGAACTCAGCCAGCTGAAGCAGAAGGCTCACAACAGAATCTTCTGTTTCTACTCCCTTTGTTTCTGTTGTGACTTCAGACATGCCACTGATTCTCTAGCAGTTTGGTGTCCTTCTGTGGTTCAGTGCTTGGTTATAAATGCTACATTTGCCATTGGACTCATGGTTCCTGTCTCCTCTCATGTCACTGGACTCAGATTGTCTCTGGCCCACGTTTGGATGCCCACTTTTATTTCACTGTCTAGCAGGGTTCTCAGGATCCCTCTTACCCTAATACCTTACCTCCCACCTCAGCATTGTTATACGCAACTTAACATAATCACACCTATAAAAAGGAAAAGACTTCCCACACATAACTGGTCTTTCCCTCATTTTTAAAGAAGTGCCTCAATGGTTTGCTAATTTACTTTGATCCTATGATTGCTCTCCTTTTTAACTCAGTATTTGTTATTTGTTGCTGTGTAACAAAAGATCCCCAAATGTACCAGCTGAAAACAACAAATATTATCTTATTGTTTCTGTGAGTTGGAAATTTGGGAGCAGCCCAACTGGGTAGCTATAGATCAGAGGGTCTCATGAGGTTGCAGTCAAGATGTTGACCATGACTGCAGTCATCTGAAGGCTGACTGGGCTGGAAGATCTGATTCCAACATGGTGCCCTCACACAGCCCAGTTGGCAGATGCCTCAGTTCCTTGCCAGCTGTTGGAAAGAGGCTGTGGTTTCTCACCACATGGAATCCTCCATGCGGCTACTTGACTGTCTTCAAAACATGGCAGTTTACTTCCCCCAGAGTGAATGATCCAAGAGTAAGTGATCCAATGTCTTTTAAGATCTAGTCTCAGAACTTATGGACAGTCACTTTCACCAAAATTATTTCTTAGACATGAGTTACCAAGTCCAGTCTATATTCAAGGAGAGTGGAATTAAGCTCCATTTCTTCAAAAGAGAAGTATTAAAGAATTTGTGGACATATATATTTTTTAAGAATTTGTGGACATATTTTAAAACCAACATATACCTACCACATTAACAGGGCCCCTGGTAGCTGTTCCCTGGTCCTCATCTACCTGGGATACTTGCAGGACTGAGGTAGCAGATTCTGAACCAAGAGAATTAGATTCACCTCCACAAAGGGATGATCACATGACTACTATTCTAGGGCATCTAAGAATTGGTGAGAGGAGAGGGATGCACAGTGAGGGGAAAAAGGTCAGAGAAAATGGGCTTTGGAGTCAGACAGATTGGGGCTCAAGTCTTCACTTTGACATTTCTAACCTGGTTTTGGAAAGTCATTTAATTCAAGCCATTTTTTTTTTTTTTTTAGTATTAAATTGTGTGTTAGTGCACTAGATAGTAGGGAAAGGATGCTGAAAAAAAAATCTACTTTTGTGGTGCTTATAGTCTGATTAATCAAAAAAACATTAAATAAGTCATTTCAATTGTGATTGAAATGTGCTATCAGAGTATAACCCAAGGAGATTTAGCCTTGTCTAAGGAATAAAGGAAGACCTCCCTGGGGAAGGAACATTTTAAATTGAAATTTGGAGGATGATTAAGAGTTAGCCAGGTGAGGGTGCCTGGATGGCTCAGTCAGTTAAGCATCTTCCTTTGGCTCAGGTCGTAATCCAAGGGTCCTGGGATCGAGCCCCACATAGGGCTCCCTGCTCAGGGCAGAGTCTGCTTCTCCTTTTCCCTCTGCCCCTCACTCCACTCATGCTCTCTCTCCTAAATAAATAAAATCTTTTTTTAAAAAAAGAGTTACCCAGGTGACAAGAACAGATAGTGCAAAGGTTGTGAGGTACCAAGACCCTGGAACTTCTAAGGAGACAACAGAAAGTCAGAGGGATAGGAGTGTTGATGGTAGACAGTGGGGAGAGATGAGACTGGAAAGCTGGCTAGAGACCATACTTTTCTGAGTTTCAGAGGTCATATTAAGGATATGGACCCATACTTACCATTCCCAACAATGGTCAGGCCAACTACTGACTTTTTAATATTCCACCAATAACTTGGAGCAGGTCATTTAATCATGGATTCATTTTTAAAGTTTTAAATTTTAATTCCAGTAGAGTTAACATACAGTGTTGTATTAGTTTCAGGTGTATGATAGAGCGATTCAACAATTCTGTACATTATTCAGTGCTCATCATAATAAGTGTACTCTTTAACTCCCAGCTCCTACTTCCACCATCCTCCTACATACCTCCCCTCTGGTAACCATCAGTTTGTTCTCTATAGTTAAGAGTCTATTTCTTAGTTTGTCTCTTTCTCTCCTTTTTTTCCCTTTGTTCATTTGTTTTCTTAAATTCCACTTATGGCTGAAATCATATGGTATTTGTCTTTCTCTACTTATTTCACTTAGCATTATACTCCCTAGCTCCATCCATGTTGTTGCAAATGGCAAGATTTCATTCTTTTTATGGCTGAATAATATTCCTGTGTGTATGCATGTTTGTGTGTATATATGTCACATCTTTTTTATCCATTCATCTATCAATGGACAGTTGGGTTGTTTCCATAATATGGCTATTATAAATAATATTGCAGTAAGTATAGGGATGAATATATCCTTTTGAATTAATATTTTTGTATTCTTTGGATAAATACCCAGTAGTAGAATTACTGGATCATAGGGTCGTTATATTTTTAATTTTTTGAAGGAACCTTCACACTTTTTGCACAGTAGCTGCCCCAGTTTGCATTCCCACCAACAGTGCATGCAGGTTCCCCTTTCTCCACATCCTAGCCAACTCTAGTTTCTTGTGTTTTTTATTTTAGCCATTTTGACCAATTTGTGGTGATATCTTAATGTGGTTTTGATTTGCATTTTCCTGATGATGAGTGATGTTGAGCATCTTTCTATGTGTCTCTTGGCCATCTGGATGTCTTCTTTGGAGAGATGTCTGTATATGTCTTCTGCTCATTTTTAAAAAATCACTTTGTTTATTTATTTGACACAGAGAGAGAGAGAGTGAGCCAGAAAGCACAAGATGGGGGAAATGGCAGAGGGAGAAGAAGAACCAGGTTACCCGCTAAGCAGGGAGCCTGATGGGATCCTGACTCAATCCTAGGACCCTAGGATCATGCCCTGAGCCAAAGGCAGATGCTTAACTGATTGAGCCACCCAGGCACCCCTCTCCTGCCCATTTTTAAGTTAGATTATTTGTTTTTTGGGTGTTGAGTTGTATAAGTTCTTTGCATATTTCGGATGCCAACCCTTTATCAGATATGTCATTTGCAAGTATCTTCTCCCATTTCAACTACTGTTTAAGAAGAGGTGTGGCTTGATGAGAATTGTACAAAATGAATTAAAGAGGAACAAAGTGGATGGAAGGGGCCCTTTTTGGGGAGCACTACAGGAACCTAAGTGGGGAGGTGATGGTAGCCGTAGAATTAAGACACCATTAGGAGAGTAAAAGATAGGACTTAGTCAATGACTGTGGGTTGGAGACAGGAATCAATGAACACTGTCCAAAGGTCAGATTTTTCGGTGATGATGGTGGGTGATGGGTGGGTGGGAGCAGACTTTGCATTCTGCTTTAGACATACAGAGTTTTAGGGACTTGTGAGATATGAAGCAGAAGTGTTGGAAAGGCTCGGAGTTCAGAGAGGGCAGGGCTCCGAAGGCAGCTGTGAGGGTCTAGACCTGCACACAGCAATAGCTTCTTGAAGGAGTGATAGTCAAGGTGAGAGTGTGGCAAAAGTCCAGGGAACCCTTGCATTTAACAAGCAGGGAGAAATGAAGCCTGCAAAGTTCCCTGAGGAGAAACAGAGATGGGAAGAGGAGGAAAACCTGGACGGTGGAACACCAGAGCTAAGGAAATGGTGTTTCTAGAGGAAGCGTTAAGTGGAATTACTTTTAGGATAATTATAATCCTTATCTCATAGGACTCTGTGAGGATTAAATGAGATAATATATACAAAAAATAATTTGGTAATTCATAGAGGTGTACAAAGTTGGGTGTTCTCTTTAGCAGAGAATGGGAGTGTATGGGGTAAGGGTTGGGGGAGGGGAGAAGGAGGCCAGAATGTTCCCTCTGAAGGTACTTCCCAGAGACCTACTTCCCAGGGCAGGCATGATGCATCTAATGCAACTTGCAGTCAATTATTGACATTTGGGGCCAGCCAGCCTTTGACAGTGTGCAGTGTAATTTTGGAAACCAGGAAAAAGTACCCTGCTCTAAAAAAAATCTCTACCTGCTTAATATTCCTTAAAAATCCCTTCCAGGGAAGACCTACAAAGCCACTTCATTCTATAATAAAAGGTTTTAAAATGCAAATACCTGGGGCAGTTACCACAGCAATGTGAAGGAGACAGTTAAGTATAATTATGTTATCAGATCCCTTTTTTTCTTTTTAAACTTCATAAAGACAGCCAGAACCAGGAAGGGAACATTGGGTCACTGAAGGAGAAACAGGAGGTGGGAGACACCCAAGGCAAATTTCACTGACTTCTCAGTTTCACAATTTTCCTTCAGGCAGGATCTCTTTATCTTCATATCTGTCCAGAAAAAAATACAACTTTTGTGCAAGGTACCTTGCTTGCATCTATCTGGGTAGCCGGTGTTGACCCTTACCTTAGCAGGAGGAATGCACCTCTTCTAGGTGTTCCACAGGTGTGTATTTTTCCCTGGCAGGTGTTGGTGACCTAACATTTAGAATCTAAATACAGATTCCCAATGCTGCCCAATTTAGGGTGCTAATGGTGGGGAGTGGACCCTTCTGGGGGTTGCTGTGCTGAATCAGTGCAAGAATCACTAAAGTGGGCCCTTTAAGATGGTGTATCCGGGGTTCGACCCTGGGAAACTGACCTCTCCTTCACCTTTCCAGTAAGCACTTGGGAATGTGCTCAGTTGTTAGGTTCCCTTGTGCCTGGTGGGCAGGCATGTCCTAAACTAAAGTCTCCAGAACTGAGCAGAGGGCTAAGAGAGTAATGGGTCTCACTGCCCTACCAAGGAAGCAGGAAAAGAAACTTCTGAAGGCATGGATGGACTCCTCAGACAAGCTGGTGGCATCACAGCATGGGCCTCAGGGCCTGGGCACTGAGGCCAAGGAAACCTCTCTGAAGATGGAAAGATTGTCAGGTCTCCATTTGTGCAATCTGTGTAATTGGCAGTGTCCTTCATCAGGGCCCCCAAGGATATTTCTGTCAATCACGGTCATCTGCACGATCAGGCTGTTACTCTCTGCAACAATTCCTTTTCTGGGGATCATCAATGTCTTGCAGTTCATTACATCCAAGAAGATGTTTGTTACCATGGGATTCTGAGGCATTCATTGAAGATGGCCCTTTACTTCAACTACATTGTATTTGCACCTAGGATGCACCCATTAAACACTCCAAATGAAGGCCATAGGAGAACAGTCGTTGCCCTCAAGGGGGCTTGTCTCGTCTGGTTGGGAGATGTCAGGCTCAACTGGCTACCCCTTTCCTCAGTGCCACACTTGTCTTTCAACAGGCCTACATTCTCTATTGGCCCCCTGAGTCCCCCAACCCCAGCTTCTGGACTTGAAGCAGAGCAGCTGAAGAAGCTACACAGAGCCTTGGGCTCACACTGGCTGCTGGTCTGCTCCCTGTCTGAGCCCAGCTCTGATAACCAGATGCTGGCCCCATCTCCTCTGTGGCTCAGTATTGCTTTGGACTCTGCGTTGTAGCTACACAAGCCTCTGATTTCTCCTCATCAGGAGCAGTGCCATCATCTCCCCAAACCACTCGGGCATAAGCCACCCCAACACACGTTACATTGTCAGGTGCTAATGTCGACCTGGCCCACTCCTGTCTGACCTGCTCTTGCTCTGTCTGCAGACTGAACTGACGTCTGGAGCTGGGTCGAGACTCTGAGCACATGATTTCCCCTACTGTTCCCAGTTCCAGAGAACAGACCTAATTCTCGAATTTACTCCTTTAATAATCAGTCCTACCCCCATTTCAGTAAATCATAGATGTGCAGCTGTTTCTTGAGCTATGTCAGAGAAAAGCGAGTTTAAAAAAAGAAAACAAATGCGAGACAATGCGTACACAAATGTGTGATGGTGTGGTACGGGGAACACACAACACAGAACGATTCCAAATGAGAACATGGCTCGTCTTGTGGTGGTGGGCCAGACCTGTGTATTCCAGTCAAGAAGTTAATCGTTCAGTCAGGAGGGCATACTGGTTCTTAAGATGCTCCAGTAAAGTGAGAGAAAAGAGCGAAAGAACAGCAAAACACCAAGGTACTCCCCTAAAAACCAAACCAACAACCAGAAATCAACGTGGCTGGCAAGCTGTGCCCTAAATTCCCAGTAAGCAAAAGATAATTCCACACACTGATTAGAAGAATTTTGGTCCCATGGACACTTCAAACACAAAGTGGGAATCGGAATTCATTCGCCTTTCTCTGAGTTTCCTGACTTGGTTGACTATCACCCTGCCATCCAGACTAGAAATCTGGTATTAGAGCAAAAATGAAGACGCACTCCAAAGATTGAGAATGGAGTGGGAGGCCCTGTAGCCAAAGCAGGGGACTGACCCAGCACAGCCTCAGCTCTGGGGTATGAAGTTCTAACAGGTCACAGAGCTTCCCATATTGTGAAGCCAAAATCTCTGAGAGCTGCTGACACGGGATGGCGACAGGTCAATTCTGTCATGTGCATGATGCACCTTGTTTGGGATAATGACATTTGGCCACTTCTGTTGTGCCTCTGAGAGGCTGAGGAGGGATTCGCACCCCCCTTCCCCCACCCGCAGGCCTGGGCTGCTGCCAGCACCCGAGGTACAGGTCAGGCTCTGTTGCTCCTGCCTTCCTCTTCCACAGATTCTGACGTCCAACTGATAACCAGGTCATTTGATCACCTGTGTCTTTTCATTTCTTATTTGTCTCTTCATTTCCATCCTACTTGTGCTGACTTAGTTTAGTCTAATCTCTTCAAAGTTCAGCACACGTCATCATTTTGTTTAAGTCTGAGCCCCAACCCCAACTTCCCCTCAAGTGCCCCATGGAACCCATTGTTTACACATTCTCCCATCAAATGCTTGGTTTGTGGCTCTCATCTGTTTATTAGACTGTCTTCCTCTTTGGACTGTGAGAGCATAGAGGTTCCCATATCTTAGTATTCTTCCTTATATGTTCAGAAACTTATAATCTTGACATCCAGTAGATACTTAATAAATGAAGGTGAATGAAGGAAGACCTATTGGTATCTCTTCACAAATTACATAATCTTCACATCATATATGTGAATAAAAGGAGTATGTGTTTTAAAATGAGTCAGAGATCTCATGTATATGACTCAGCTCATCAATATAACCCTGGATGGTGATGGTGGGAAGATTTTGCTACAGGGTGAATAAAGATTATTTTTCCTCTTTAGCCCTATTTTAGCCTGTCCTCTTTATCAAATAGCCTAGGCATTTGATTCTTGTAATTTATGAGTTCCTATATATTCATCTTCTGGGAAAATTCACAGAACGTACTTGCAAATGGAAAATAATTTGCTGGTATTTTTTCCTCTTTTTGGCACACGAATAAACGGAATGTTCTGACAACTTCATTATCTCTTGCTTTGCCGACTCCCTTGCCCAATATTTGTCTTCAGCAATTTCACTGCAGTTATTTTTTTCTCACAAAGAAATACGTTTCTTCACATTTAAGAGGCACAAATTGTTGCTCCCACTTTTCAAAGGAGATGTGGTGTTTCCAGATTTAGAAAGACACTTCCAGCTGCCAAGCTCTGTCAGACCCTGCCTTGGCTTAACGAGGAATGTTTCTGTTTTTCTTAGGCGCAGGAAAAAAAAAGTAAAGCCCCCAAATTATTTAAGTATCTTTCAGTTTAGTTTAAAGGCCAAGAGAGGCAGTTACATGAACATCTGAAGGAATGAGTTTGGGTGGAAGACTTGGACTCAACTGCCAAATGCCATGCCTGGCTTTGCACAGATGGGGTAAGCCTCTGGCCTCTGCTTCCTTACTGGTATAATGGGGAGGTTGACCTATGTGGTTTTTGGAGTCTGTCCTAGTTCTGAAGTTCTATGACTTGATGTATTATTCTCCTCTACTGCTATGTAAGTTTTGGTTGTGTATACCCTCTCCAAGGGAGGGAGACTATGTTTTATTATAATGAGGTGGCCAGGGACAATGGGAACGTATTGTTGGATAATTTTTACTCCCTTTTGAGGACATGGGGGATGAGCCATACTGGGACAAGAAATGAAGCAGGCACAGACTGGGACTTTCTTCCTTCTCTGGGCAACAGATCTGATTGTTCAGGGAAGAGGTCTAGTTTGGAGTCTATCTTGTGGCTACTTTGGAACCTCTCCTGACTTGTTCACCCAAGTTCTATGGCACTCCTTAGCAGGGTAGGATTTTTTGGTATGTGGATGTTCCCCTAAAGATCTAGAACTCTGGTCTCTGACACACCTGAAATTGATGATGAGGCACTGAGAAAGAGGAGTCTTCTCATTCTCCTTCAACTTCCAGGAACCACTGCTAAATTGGCAGGGAACTTCAGATTCAATAGTGACTGGTCGAGGCACAGGGATGGTATTGGATCACTGGTTTGGGTGGCCAAGTAGCCACACCAACTTCAACTGTTTCTGCCATGGACCTCGGCCACTGTGGCAGTTCTTTTGGAGAAAGAATTTGAGGGACTCCCTGTTTTCAGCAGCTCTACAGTAAAGCCACAGCTGCAGAAATGGTGGTGGAGAATGGTTTCTTCTGGCAGACAAATGGATTTTCTTTGAAGTGATCTAGGTAGGCCCTCATGGGTTTCTGGAATGTATCACAGACAGGAAACCCCAAGAGAGGAGACTAGATTTCCTGCCTCTGGAATGGGAGTGCAGAATTTTATTGATTTGATTATGAAAAAGAAAGATCTCATTTTGAGCTGCAAATGAATGAAATAGGACATTTAAATTGTACCATATTTAGTTTCTCCCACAGATGACAATTATTGAATAAGTACTTATTGACTGACTGGATAAATGAAACTGCTATTGAAAAAAAACTGAGGATAAAGGAGTTCTGCGGGCCATTAGCTGTTGGTCTTGATTCATCCTGAAAGGTGTAGTTGGTGCTAAACAATGGGCAGAGTTTCTAAAGAGCAGGTGAGAGTTGGCCCATTTCTTCACTTAGAGGGTTTTACTTCATTCCTTCATTCCTGAACAAATGCCAACTAACCTGAAACCTCCTCTTCCTTTTCTTCCCATTTTCTCCCTTCTCTACACTCCATTCTTTCCTCTTTCTCTCTACAACCTTAGTCTTCCATACTGAAAAACTGATTAAGAGGGAAGAGTGTTAGGGTTGAAGGATACCAGTTTCTAGACTGTGCCTAGAAGCATTCTTTGGCATATCCCTGAATGCATACACCTTGAGCCCTGAGATGGTGAAGAGGCAACAGATTCTAAGACCCTTGAAATCTCAGTCTAGTCAAGCCTTCAGGTTGCTGGGTCATTTCAAGTCCTTAGGATTGCCTGGCACCATGCAAAGCAAGTTCCAAGGGAAGACTCTTTCCTCAGGGTTATGTATTCCTGTACAATGAACTACTACAAAATCTAGTGGCTCGAAACAACAACCGTTTTATGATATTTCACTATATTGTCAGTTGGAAATTTGGCAGTTCTTAGGTGATTCTTCTGCTCCACCTGGAGTTGCCTGGATTTGCTCAGGGTATTCAGCCACAGCCGGTCTGATCTGACAGGTTCAAGATGGCTTTTCTCACATCCGTGTCACCTTAACAGAAATGGCACTGACTGGAAGGTTGGCTTGTCCATCCCCTCTTCACATGATCTCAGGGATCATGTGATTTCTGCATGGTCTCTCCAGCGAGGCAGCCAGACTTTTCATGCAGCTACTCAGGGCTCCAAAAGAGCAAGGAGGAAGTGGCTGATTCTCTTAAAGACTAGTCCCAAAAGAAGCACAACTTGTCTTCCAGTGTACCCTAATGGTTTGTATCATGTATCAACCTGGCTAAGCCATGGGATGCCCACATATTTGGTTAAACATTATTGCTGGATGTGTCCTATGAGAGTGTTTCTTGATGAAGGCATGTGAACTAGGAGATTAAGTAAAGCAGATTGCTCTTCCTAATGTGAATGGGTACCAATCAATCCACTGAGGGCCTGAACCAACCAAAAAGGCAGAAGGGAGAATTCACATTCTCTGCCTAACTACTTGAGCTGAGAGACTGGTCTTTTCCTGCCTTCAGACTGGGACTTAACACTACTAGTGCTCCTGGTCCTCAGGTCTTTGAATTCAGAATAGAACCTAATACCCCTGTCTTTCCTGGCCTCCAACTTACAGATGGTAAATATATAGACTGCTCTGCCTCCATAATCACGTGAGCCAATTCCTTAAAATAAATCTCTTTCTTTCTAGGTTTATGTACTTTCTTGCTTCCGTTTCTGTGAAAACCATGACTATATATATCTGTTCTAGTTTAGAATCAAGGGGAGGGGAGATAAAGCCCACCTCTTTATGGGAGGAGTGTCAAAGAATTTGCAGCCATCTTCAACCTACTCCAGGGGCTAATAGGTTGCATGCAACTGGGATTGCCATCTACTGGGAATCAGCAGAATGAGGACCTATGATTCTATGTGTCAAGGGATACCTGGCATGAGAACATCTGGTCTATTGAATCAAAGCTGTGACTAGACAGAATGGAACAGAGGTTTGTGGGTTATTAGATGTGACATTAATATTTGCAGAAGGTTCTGGCCCTAACAGCCAAAGTTAAGAAGAATTTTGAAAGTGTAATCCCTAGAATTGGGCTGTTAGATGATATTCATTTTTGATCTCTGATCTGTGTTTTCTCATGTTGGCAATAACAGGGAGGAACATTGAATTCTTGGCCTAAATTACTCTTCAGTGGGATCTCAACTCCTTCATTTCATTTTATGTTGCTAAACTCAACCCCACTTTTGGATTAAACTAACAGATGCAAGAACTCCCAATGACAGAATGCCTTGGACTCTATACTTTATCTCCATTCCTCCCAGTAACTACACACGTTCCATGTGCTAGCCCCATTTTGCAGGTGAGGGAAGAGTAACCCAGAAAGCTTATGCCGAAAGTGGCACACTTGCTATTTGAACCAAGGCCTGTTTGATTCCAAAGCCTCTTTCCACTACCCCAGGTGATATCTGGAAAATCAGAGAACCTTAGAAAACATCCATAGTGTACTGCCTAAGAAAGCACAAAGCCAATGAGCCTGAACTGAGCAGCCAGGAGGAGGCCTGAAGCTCAGTACTGCACTCAGCTACCACCCCATGGAGTCTGCTGCTGGACCACAAACATGTCTTCATTGCAACCACATCCCTCTTTGAGTAATCTTAATATACACAAAAACATAAAGAAGCAGAGTAATTTGTCCTTTTTCAGAAATTTTTTAAAAATAAAATATCTCTTCACTAAATTCCTTTGAACAGATAGCCCTACTAGGGTATTTAGGGATGATTCAGTATGCAAAGAACTGTGAAGAAGAATTACCTGGACATTATTCCTTCCTCATAGTACCTAATGGGGTTAGTATGGGTCCTTGGGAAAGCTGATGTGGAAGAAACTGGGGAGGTTGCCAGTAAGTCTGGAAGAGTCAGCTGCAATGTAAACTCTCTAATCAGTAAAGTTGAGCAAAGGGAGAATGCATGGAAATGTCCTTGTGGGCTATGTAGTCTCAGGAAGGTTCAGCAGAGCTGCTGGGGCCAACACTGGTCAACAGCTGAGTCTGTATCTTCTTGAGGAATGGGCCTCTCTCAGAATTCCTGTCCTGCTCAGTTATATTAGCTGGGAGTGGCCTATGGATCACATAGTGTGATCACATAGTGTGGCAGTTGGATCCTTGGTACATTGAACTCCCCAGAGCTGGAGGCCTTTGAGGCACATTCCCATGGTTGCCATACTAACAATGTTCTGAGTATATAGAAGATGCTTAATAAATGTATGTGGAAACACAGTGTCTAAAGCAGTCTTCTAATACACTGTGCACTTCCTCTTTCTGTGCTTTTGCTCAAATTTTCCTGTTTTGCTTGCTCTTCTCTTCTGTAGCTACATCCAGAAATCAGTTCATCTCATCTCCAAGATATTTTCTCTAATCCCTACTGCCAAAATTAATCTTGTGAATTCTTCTAGGCACCTATGGTACCATGTCTCTACTTTTATTATTCATCAAATACAGACTAATGCACACTGGAGTTATTCATTTGCAAATACGAGGTCCTGGGGACCCAAGATAGTGTCTTATTTACTTTTTGTGCCTCCCCACAACCCCCACAGCAATCTAGGGCAGGGCTTCACACATAGTAGGTGCTTGATAATTGGTTGTTGAATTTAATAAGATTCTTGCAATAGGGTATACCTGAATATATCTTTAGGAAGAAGCGGTAGTATAGTTCTGCCCGAGTCTCTTATAAGAACTTGAAATCCTGTGTCTCAAACTGACCACTTTATCAGCTCCCGGAACCATCTTCTATATCTGTTATATCAGTGCCCACCGCTCATTCTCCAGGCCCAAAACCAATCAACCTCAGCATCCTCCTGGGCTTCTGCCCTGGATCATATGCTGGCTTATGGTGCTACTTTGGAAGGGCCTCCCCAATCTTCTCTCCACCTCTGAAGCCTCCATACTCTCTCATCTGGACTGTCACACTGGCTTCCTTGTAGCCTGTCCTGATGTATGTCCTCCCACAATCCGAGCCCCTCCATTGTTCCGAAGTCAGGGTTGGGACTAACATGCAGTGAGTAATGTGCCAAGAGCACAGGATTTAAGGTGACACTACTCGCAGGATCACAGAAGTGCCAAGAGCAAAGCCCTCCTTAAATTTTGCTCCCAACATGCCTCACTCAACTCACTCTGGTCCTGTGAGTCCAACTGTGATAATGAGTTTCCTTTACCAAAAATTCTTCTGGCAATTTTCATTGCAGTGTAAACCAACCATGGCTGTGCACTGCCTGCAGACCTTGGTGAAAAGAGACTCTTTGATTTCAGCCCAGATTGAACCTGACTGGTAGTGGACAGGGTTCAGGAATCTGCATGGCCAGGTTTGGGAACTGCTGGCTCATAGCACCAAGTCTAGACTTTGGAATAACATTCACGCTTCCTCCCAATTTGGCACCTGCCTGTTTCTGGCTTTATTTTCAGTCGGTTTCCTCTTGGCAGACACTCAATAGGCCAATCATACCAAACCACTCATTGGACCCAGGTGTGCCCTGCATCTTTGCATCTTTGTGCCTTTGCTTGGGTTGCTCCCTCTGGCCAGAATGCTCCTCTTGTCCTTGCCCATTCTTCTAAACAAAATTCAACTTGTTCTTCAGGATCCATTTCAAATGCCATCTTAGCTCTAAAACAGTTTGAGATCTTTCTTCCTGACCTTTGCCAGGGCATCGCCATCTCTGCTTTCATGCATTTTACTCATAAAATCAGCATCACCTCCCATGATGTGTCACATGGGTTCTAGGAGGGCCCCCTTCCTGCCTGGAGGTCAGGAACTGCATATTTCTATCAGATTTGTAGCACCTCACGCTTTGCTTGGAGTACAGTGAGCATCTGTTAGTTGTTTGTTGAGTTGAATGGAAATAAGTAGTAACTAGTTAAATTTCACTTTGCATAGCACCTAATACAATGCCTTGAACGTAAGTCTTTAAAAATACTTGTTAACTAAATAAATGAACAAAGGACTAAATATGGGCCAGACTTTACCATCACTATTGAGTCACTTTTAGGGAACTTGTGTATGTTTTGATATCATACAGTAGAGCTCAAATGTCAGTGTGTATAAATAAGAATCAACTAGAATGTTATCAAATATGCAGACTCCTGGCCACACTCCCAGCGATGCTGATTCAGTAGGTCTGGGTGGGGCCTAGGAATTTACATTTGTATGAAATGTCTCCAGTAATTCTGAGACAGGTGGCCCACAGACCACACTGGGAAACACAACAGGAGACTATGGCTGTTCAGCAGGTGGTGTTCAGTCAGTCTGTGGAGGGATTCCTAGACCAGCTATATTGAAGTTCCACCCTTAAGGTTGAAGGTCTTATGGAGTTTTGTCAGGAGGATATGGTAAAAGCAGCAGGTCCAATGTGCTATCTGGTGGGTTCCAGACTCTGGGAGGGCCATTCTTAAGAGAGTCACTGAATTCTGTAATAGCAGGAAGAATGGCAAGCTCTGCAAGCTTCACTTTGGTTGCCGAGACCCTGGTTTCTGGCTCCTGGCTCTTGTCTGCTCTGACACGTGGCTTTGTTTGAAAGCCTCCAGTTCCTGATGCGGACTAGATCTGGGTGACTTCCCAGCTTGCTTTTATTCCTGAGGCATGGCTTCCGCAGTGGTTCCCACAGGTTTGCCTTCATCACCATTTACTTCCTCCAGCCTCACTTCCAAAGAGGGAATTGGTGGGTCTGGCGTACCAGAGGAAGCCAGGAAGATAAGCCCTATAGCTCTCTGTCTGGGTCTGAACTCTGCCATTACCAACCCACCAGACTTAACTCAGGCTAGTTAACCCAATCAGCAGGCACTTACTGAGCACCTGCCGTGTGCAAAGCATGGTCTACAGATCCTCTAGGACCCTAGATCCCTCAGGTGTGAGGTCCCTTGCAGTCCTTAACTTCTGCTTACCATTGAACACAATCTCATAGGGAGTCTATCTTCTGCACTTGACCAATCTGGTACTGTTCTTAGAGCCAAAATCACCTCTCACCTCTTTTTACCCTTTCTCTTCATACTAAGTGTTAAGAAAACATTTTAATTACAAACTGCACTATTATTTGACATCATATGAAAAAACAGTGGTTCCCATATTCTTTAAAAAATGAGAATGAATGGATGATCTTCAAAGAAATTTTTATTGAAACTGATTCAGAAACGGATTTTTAAAAAACCTAAATCATGGAGGAAATTGACAATGCTATCAAAAACCACTCAACCCCGGTCATTTAACAGGTTAGTTATTTTATTTTTTAAAAGATTTTATGTATTTATTTGAGAGAGAGAGAGCACAAGAATGAGAGAGAACGAGCTCATGAACAGTGGGGAGGAAGTATAGAGAGAGAGGCAGATATCCTGCTGAGCAGGGAGCCTGCTGGGATCATGGCTAGAGTCAAAGGCAGACACTTAACCAACTGAGCCACCCAGGTGCCCACAAGTTAGTTAACTTTAAGGGAGAAATGTTTCTGATGCTATTTAACTCATCCAGGGCATAAAGGAAAAAGCCTCCTCCTTATTTTATGAAGTCAACACGTGATTGATACCAAAACCTCATAGTGATCACATATACACACCATACACTTCATACCAGTATTGCCCAACACACACACACACACATTGTACAAATACAAACATACCACACATGCACACCACGCAGCACATATTACACTCTACACAAATATAAACATGTCACACACATATACGCCACTCATACACTATAACATCACACCACACAGACTCACACCATACTTACATCATACACATACCACACACACACACACAGGCATATGCACATACACCACAACTAGGGTATCCTCACATTTAAATATGATATTAAAATTCTAATAAAAATTCTAACAAACAGAATGCAGTAATCCATTAAACAAATACACTGTCACAAAGTGCTGTTCATTTCAGGGTGATTCAATTTTAGAAAGCATATTAGTATAATTCACCCTATTAATATTAATTAATATTAATTAATATTAATAGTCAAAGGAGAGGAGGAGTCAAGATGGCAGAGAAATAGCAGGCTGAGATGACATCAGGTAGCAGGAGATCAGCTAGATAGCTTATCTAACCATTGCAAACACCTACAAATCCAACAGGAAATCAAAGAGAAGAAGAGCAACAATTCTAGAAACAGAAAATCAATCACTTTCTGAAGGGTAGGACCTGCAGAGAAGTGAATCCAAAGTGACGGGAAGATAGACTGCAGGGGAGGGGCTGGCTTCCGGCAAGCAGTGGCAAGCAGCAGAGCAAGGGAGCACAACATCAGGACTTTTAAAAGTCTGCTCGACGGAGGGTCATCACTCCAGAGGCTAAACCCCGGGGAAGCCCACGTGGTGTCAGCGTAACCCCAGGTCCCACGGGGTCACAGAAGGATGGGGGTGGGGTGTCTGAGTGTCACAAAGCTCTCAGGTATTAGAGCAGGGAGGCTGGCTACAGCGATAAAGCTGAGGAGTGAGCTCTCAGCTCGGGGTTACCTTGAATCAGTCGCAGGCTGGGTGAGCTTGGAGCATGGTGAGAGGCCATGGAGACTCTACCGGGTGTTTTTCTCCAAGTGCGAGTGATTGAGGGCTTTCTTCAAAGCGCAATCAGAGGCAAGGGAGACGGGGGTGGTTGAGCGCTTTTCTCTGAGGGCGCACTGAGGAACAGGACCTGGAGCTCTCAGTTCCTTCAGGCCGGAGATTGGGAGGCCGCCATCTTCATTCCCGTCCTCCGGAACTCTTCGGAATGCACTCAGGGAACAAAAGCTCCCGAAAGCAAACCCAGGCGTATTACTCAGCCTGGCCCCTGGTAAGGGCAGTGCAATTCCACCTGGGGCAAAGACACTTGAGAATCACTACAACAGGCCCCTCCCACAGAAGATCAACAAGAAACCCAGCCAAGACCAAATTCACTCACCAAGGAGAACAGCGGAATTCCAGAGGAGGAGAAAGCAAATCTTATCTGGACAAAATGACAAAGCGGGAAAACTCACCACAAAAAAAAGAGCAAGAGGCAGTACCGAAGGCTGGGGACCTAATCAATACAGACATTGGTAATATGACAGATCTAGAGTTCAGAATGACGATTCTCAAGGTTCTAGCTGGACTCGAAAAAGGCATAGAAGATATTAGAGAAACCCGCTCTAGAGAGATAAAAGAACTAAAATCTAACCAAGTTGAAATAAAAAAAGCTATTAATGAGGTGCAATCAAAAATGGAAGCTCTTACTGCTAGGATAAATGAGGCAGAAGAAAGAATTAGTGACATAGAAAAACAAATACTGGACCATGAGGAGAGAATTTGAGAGATAAGGGACACCATAAGATGAAACAACATTAGAATAATTGGGATTCCAGAAGAAGAAGAAAGAGAGAGGGGAGCAGAAGGTATATTGGAGAGAATTATTGTAGAGAATTTCCCTAATATGGCAAAGGGAACAAACATCAAAATCCAGGAGATGCTAAGAACGCCCCTCAAAATCAATAAAAATATGTCCACACCTCGTCACCTGATAGTAAAATTTACACGTCTTAGTGACAAAGAGAAAATCCTGAAAGCAGCCCGGGAAAAGAAGTCTGTAACATACAAGGGTAAAACACAAGACTGGCAGCGGACCTATCCACAGAGACCTGGCAGGCCAGAAAGAACTGGCATGATAAATTCAGAGCAATAAACGAGAAAAACATGCAGCCAAGAATACTATATCCAGCTAGGCTATCATTGAAAATAGAAGGAGAGATAAAAAGCTTCCAGGACAAACAAATTCTTTCAGTTTTTGTTTGTCCTGG